>NW_008751741.1:1517108-1556181 GCF_000715545.1 Opisthorchis viverrini
GTACCCTTTTTATGCTGTCCGTGAGATATAGGAAAAATTTTCCCCCCCAACTATGTATGTTTCGCAGAAATACTGTAGAAGCTTTTCTCACGTCTACACTATCGTTAAAACACCCTCAAAGACGAGGCGCTATTCTACTCTGGATAAGGTCTTTAGAAATAAGAACACCTGAGAGAAGTGCGATGAAGGTATCCGCTGAAATTATTTATGCTAATATGATGGTGTCCGTACTGTTTTCTGCAGAGGAAAATATTGGTAGCTCAGGTAGCGTAGATGATGGTCAAGCCAACGATCAATCCATACTGTTTTGCACGTCGGAGACGCAGGAGCTCCACCTTAGCTGTTGGTCTTTGACCATCGGTGTCTCCGAAGCACACACTGTCTGAGACTGGTGAGAACGATGATTAAACTAATTGATTTTGGGAAGGAGAAGTGAATCACATGAACCTGACACTCGTTTGTTTATCAGTGGATTGTTTCCATCGGAAAGTTGCTTTTATCCGACCCCTTGCTTGGTGGAAACGACAGAAGGGCAACTAGATATCAAGAAGTATCGAGAACTGTGGCTGGGGCGAGATGGATTAAGCGGTTAGAGCGCGAATTTACTGACCGGAAGGTCCGTGGTTCGAACTTGACCTCTGCCACTCGACTTCCCTTGTCTAGGCTTGGGCGACTTGGCAGTATCCCAGCCCTCGTCCCTCCTTCGTGTGGTATGGCAGCTAGGCACCGAATGGGTGCTACAGCTGAATGACTGTGACGCGTAAAATCTGTCCGGCTACCAACGCCCGCGTCGCTGAATGAAAACCACGTCACTTGAGACGTCGTTGTTCAATGCCTTTGACAGACAACCGGTGAGTGACGAGTATGCATCCACATCGTTACCTTTAGCGCATGTCTGCCTGGTTTGTCACCTTACTGAGCAGGTAGACACGGTCCACATCAGTCAACCGACTATTACGTTCATGTTTTTTTAGATGTAAAGGAATAAAACTCTGTTGTGACTGGAAATAAGACCCTTGGTAAGTGACTGATGGGTGGTCAACTGAAATAGACTGAAGTGAGGTGAATTTAACTAAACTGCAATCCTTCCCAGAGAAAACATCGCAGAGGGAGCAGGCGTTTGTTGTCGTCTGAGAACACCGTTTTCCATCTTTCACGCCCTCGATGAGTCATGTTCTGGAAGTTTCTGTGTGTATAGTGTGTGTTTTGGTGGCCGGCTGAATTTAATAGAATAGAAGAGTAGTTGACGTGTCAGTTCATATACTGCCACCTACCCGTCGGCCATTCTGATCCCATTGGATAGCGTTTTTCTGATTAAAAATGCCAAACCGCATTCTGGGGTTTAGGGTTGTCTTGAACGGATAGGAAATGCTTGCAAGCTGTGTATTGGTTGAGACTTTTGGATCCGTTCTTGCAGCACAGATCGAATCGGACCCCGCTTGATTTCGTTCCATCTTGGCGTGTTGAGAAGACTGCCCGGTGGTCGTGTTTGAATCACATAGTAATGAACTGCTGAGTTCTGTGGGGTGAAGCGTGATAAACAAAGAATTAACCAAGACACGATCAGTGACACAGACCCACCAGTGATCAACAGCTGACTGTGAATTGGATTGAAAAGCACAATTTTACTTTCTTCAAAATGTTAGTATGAAACAGCAAATGTTAGACGCGGAACATTCACGAAATTCTTGCAATCAGACAAAAAAGACAACAGTCCGTCCTCTTAGTGTATGCAAATGTTACCATTTGACGCTCGCCTCACGAGCCACTTTTGGTTGACTGGGAACTGCGGAGAATCGTCTGAAATTTGTGTTCCCCAACAAAATTACTGTAACAGAATTTGGATTGCAAAGAGTAGCGGTTATACGGGAACACATGTTCGCTTTCAGCCGGTCAGTGTAACATTTTGTAATGGATCATCGCTTGTGGAACGCACAAACTAGAGGGCTGTTCCTTGTTTTTGTGAAGCAAGGCGCGAATGATTACAACCGAAGCTGATGAATGGAACCATACTACGGCAATACTGCAATAACTTAGTATTTCAATATTTAAGCACTGTGTCCCTTTTTACCTTGCCTTTATTCTCACAATGTTCTGAATTTTAGACACTTATTATGTTTACTATTTTGTGTTTTTTTTGTCAAAAATCCCCCTTACTGTTAGAAAATGTTGCCAGAATCCATCTATTCTCATTAGCAGGGTAAGAAACACATCCCTGAAGAGGCCAACGTCGTCAATTTTTTCAGTTGATGGATCCATGGAGAAACGATATTAATACTACTGACGATCGATAGTCTATTAGTCTGTCTGGATGCTTGTTCAAGTTCGGCCTCAAAATGATTTTATCAATCTGATAAGAATGCAGTCGTAAGTGTATTCTGTGACCCAAAAATCAATACGTCAATTCAGTTATGCCTGATTCGGTTCGTAGCATGTCAGCAACAAACGGGAATTTCTCATTGACTGTTTTTGCGGCCCAAATAACATTCGTATGCAACTAAGGATTTCTGACTTCTTCCCTGATACAGATGCAGAGTCCAGAACAAGTATTGCTTTTATGTCAGTTGATAGAGAAGTTTCGGTAATACTGGATCTTTAGAAAAATATATCTTCATACAATACTTCAAAGAGTTTCATTTGTCAGTTGAACGGCTGTTTGTTCCTAGTAAAGAAAATTCAGCAAAAACGGGTTCATTTTTCATTTCTCAAGATCATTCAAGAGTGACCTTTAATTCCAGAATAACCGTCAAAGCAACATTAATTTCATACTGGCACGCTCAGTATCTATGAAAATCACAAGGTGACGTGACAAGAAATGCAGACATAGAAGGGCAATGACGAAACGAAACTCCGTCCACTCGAGATGTCCTTCTGGGAAATGTGTACTACTTGAGGTTCCACGTCAGAAGTTGAGAATCTTCTAGCCTACCATATTCTCACACTAGGTAATCGTTTTTGCACCACAAATGCTTCAGGAATGCCATAAAGACATCCCAAGAATTTGACTAAGGCATATCAACACGGAAATGATATGNGAATGCCATAAAGACATCTCAAGAATTTGACTAAGGCATATCGACACGGAAATGATATGAAGGCTTGAAAGTTGTGCACGATCTTTTAAGCGAGACTGCCATTTCAAAGTAGATATATCTCGGACCGGATTGCACCTAGCACCACATTCGGCTCCGCACCATCCGCCTCCTTCTAATCTACCCTGCTTAGGCATCGAGCAGAACAGCTACATTTAGGCGGAACGATTCCTTTTGGATGCCAGTCGAACTCATGTACATATGGCCATCTCAACTCCATATTTATTCATTTTTCCCGTGCATAGCATTCCCGGTGCTTTTGATACGGGTTCTTTGTTGTCCTGGAAAGCAACGTAGATTAGGGCTGTTAAGTTCTATGAACTTAACTGGGATAATTGGCTATTAGAAGGACTGCTCTGACGTGTAACGCTGACAATAATTTCGCAAATCCTTGATTACTCACGAGTAACCAAGCAAAATTTCCTAAGCCGGAGATCCTGGTAGGAAGGTTAGCCAGTCGAAATAGCCAGGGGAGTCACCGGGACAATGGTAGACACACAGAACTCATCATAGGCGCCGTTTGCTAGAGAAAGATTATGGCCTGTTTAGAAGTGAATTTTGAAGCTCATCCAGAGTTTATTCCTGGGGTGGTATCACCACGCGCACTTCGCATTTCAAACGCTTGAAGGTCTTTTCCCGGGACTGCCAACAGCATCAATAATGATGTGTGTGAACATGAACGAGACTCAACTCTGTTGCATTTTCTGGAATTATCGCACCACATCGAGAGTACAGCGGCTCGAATACAAGCGATGTGGGTCGAAGTTCTTCGAATACCTCCGCCATTCATAAATAACCAAGTTGAATTATTATCGGTCAGAGCCATAACAGGACGTTATTTACGAATTCCTAAGATTTCTTCCATTTTTATCAGCCTTCTACGTGAGGCGTGCGTTTTTAGATTCATAAGATGGTGACAGCATGGAAAGTAGGTGAAAACGTTCAATGTTTCGAGGCTTAGTCTGAGATTAGTGCCAAGGTGTACAGCTGTTTTAGTGAATACACGTACAAAACTCAGGTGAGTCGTTACTGCCTCGTTGGATGCTAATACCCGGGGTGTTCGACTGCATAGTGGGACAGCGGATGTTCGTCTTGGGTCGATGAGATAACTGTGATCTCCAGATCTCCCTTTTCTTGTAAGTTATGAAATCTTGTTAATGACTTGCTGCAAGCTCCATTGGGAAAATATTCAATTACTTTAGCTATCCGTACTGATTTAGCGCCGGAGTAAACACAGCTCTCAGGAAATACGCTTGTACGCTTTTTTAGTGGACTTGGTTTTAGAGCTGCGAAGGTGAGACATCCAGTTAATGGAGCAAAGAGACAGAGGCACCTGACCAGATCTTGATGTTCAATAATCTGACCTCTAAAAGCGTACATTTTTAGTGCAAATTTTTGGCGAAAATTTAGCATTGCAACTATTGCTTGGCGTTGTGCCTCCAAAATTTTTACGGAAGGTATCCGACAAATCAATTCATTAAAATGGTGAGTTGGTCACCCCTGTCTTAGGCAATCATTCAACCTTTCTATGTTGATGCGTTTTGAGGTTCTGTTGCCATCGAGAAATACCACTTCTGTGGACTTCAGCATTCAGCTCTACCGATGTGTCCGCCTTCCTTTGGTCCCTCTAGTTTCGCCTGATGCAAAGAGTCGTGGCGGTTTTATCTTTAGGAATTACCATAGCTTTTGACAGATTTGCATGCTCTGACCCGTCACTTACGCAATCCACCTTCGTTTTTCAACACAGGTTCATTTACTGAACAATAATCATGTTTTTTAGCTCTGCTTATACATTAGAGGGTGCCTTTTCTACCTTTATAATCACGGAAAGTGCCCACTGGAACAATATTTTATCAACTTTATGCTCCAATTCATCGACATCCAGGTAAGATTTCGGACTTACCATAGCAACAGCGCAGTTGTACCGAACTGCATCGTCATCAATTTAAAAACTGAAGATTCGGTCATTTTAGTCACGTGATTCTAACACGGAGGGACGGGTGACTCAAGATCATCATTACCTAATAATGCCTCATTTTATGTGTGATTACGTACAGTTGGTGAAGTGGAGAGAATAACAAGAAACGAGACGACATTATATACGCCAGACTAAAGTTTTGGAGCGAGAAAAAAGTGAGACCAACCTTGAACTCTGCAAGGAACCCGGTTGAGTTTTTCCGTGGAGCCAGTCGAAATAAAATAGGGATGCTTGAGCAAATCCGAACAACTCCATCTTTCGGACGGATCCATCCGAACGCAACACTGTAGATCGCACAAAAAAAATGGGGCAACCGAGGGTTGTAAGATTAGCTGAGCTGAGCTGAACTGAAAGGTTCGTTCAAAAATCGAATGATTGCTTGGGTAATTGAAGTACAGTCTGGTGTTTTTCCATTCCTACTTTATGAACGACTAGCCGTGGTGATATGCACGCCAGAAGTACGGCACAGTGGACTTTCATGATTGCTTGGGTAATTGAAGTACAGTCTAGTGTTATTCCATTCCTACTTTATGAATGACTAGCCGTGGTGGTATGCACGCCAAAAGTACGGCACAGTGGACTTTTACTGTCATACTTGCCACATGGGTCTTTGCAGGAAAATTCCGTATGGATGCACTTTCCGTTGGCGTTCCTTCCAAATGGAGCTCCGCAGCATATTTGGTTTGGTGGTAGAATTATTAAGTGACCAGCCCCATTTCAAACTAGCCGACTCTGTATTGAAGCTCGGAGAATGCTGGTGTCACCCTTGTAGTGTATTAGTAAGTCATGTTTAGAATCTATGAACATAAGTTCGGATGCTCCCAGCACACTATGCCCGTATTTGATTCGTATAAATACACCATCGATTGCACCCAAGTGCTCCATTCCTATGCTGTCTAACAGTTTAACAACCCGAATCATGCAAGGATACTTCTTGGAAAGAAATCAACCAGTGAAACCTCTACAAAACTAGATATTTTTTGCCTCGGAGTATTTGGCTAACGCTTCTCTGATTACGTCTCTGTAGAGTAGAAAGTGACATTCTCTCCGACTGGGCGGAAGATGGTCGTTGGCTTGTCCGCTGAGCTGGGCAGTTTGATTGCAAACACATCATCATCAATCGAGGTGACATCATCAGTGCGTTGTTGGGGAGCGTAATCGTGGATTAGTGGTTGTGCTAACCCACCGCTATACACCACTACGCTTCCCGGTAACGACCATCTACGCTTTTTGAGCTACCACCATTTTCCTCTATGGGTGGAAGATGTTCAAAAACATTCAAGAACTGTTCAGCTGATGGTGTGTTTGGTGTTTCAAAAGCAAACGGAGTGATTATACGTCGACTTGGCTAGTTCCCGGCGGACGAGGAAATACTGTAGCCACTGAAACCAAATCGTCAGTTGAGGAGGAATCAGATAAAAAGAAAGTGAGTTCCAGTCGGTTGTCTACGACAAACTGTGTGCCACTTATTCATCAAGTTATCCTAGTTGTACAGTAGCAGTGAAGGAGCGAAGCTTGAGCGAAGCTGTTCAGGATAGCATTTTTTTGACGAGGGTTTTCTATTGGTTACTCGCGTCTTGCTGCATTGTGCACACATTACCAAGAGTCCACATCCCAGATAAGACGGGACAACAAGAAACAAACTACGCCAGCTTTCATTTAGTTTGCCTTAGGAATTCCCGTAGATTTTCTGACATCTAGACTAAAATTATGGACCGTGCTCAAATCAGAAAAGATGCTCCCGTTTGACTGATTAGACTTGACAGGTGGTCAGAAATAATGGGCAACCAAGCGATCACGCACTCTCAAATGTAAGACACTGGATAGAAGTATCATTTTTGGTTGCCGAACTACATAGGATGCATTGAAAGTTGCGTTTCCGGTAGAATAGTAGATCGTCTGTTCACAAATACCCGACTCAAGTAAAAATGGGTCGCTACTGGCGTACCCGATCAGAGCTGAAGTCATCTGTTTGCTGAGATTTTTTGCACTTCCTCGGATACTGTATGATTACTAGAAGACTTATCTCAGTTTACAAGTGAGAACACTTCGTATTTTGTGACTTGCTTGGCATACGCAGGGAGACGTTCTTTTTAAATTTCCATAGTGTTTGTCCACTAACCTATTTTGGCCTGTATTTCGATACCGGTACATTTGGTCAATGGAACTTTAACCAGACAGAATAGGTTGAAATGAACCAGAATCCCCACTGGTTGCTTCCGAAACATAACTGGAGGATAGGGAATTTCAAGGCATACAAGCCAAGAGCAGGACCGATTTTGAACAGGATGTTGAAACGCAAAGTCAGTCAGAAATCTTGATTGCGACGATTGCATGTTATCTGACCGAAGTGCAAAAAGCACGGTAGCGGAGAGTTATAGTGGCTATATCTTACTAGAAAGCTATTTATCGCAAATTGCTTGCCAAGCCTTATTCTGAATCCACGTGTCTGGGTGGTGAAAATATGCGAAATTCTCTAGTAAACTGGTTACTTGATCACCTAGATGCGGTGAGGCGTCAGAAATACACATTGTGCATTTAACCGTGGTTGAACATGAGAAAATAAGTAGTGAGTAAACCAGGATGAAGCTTTTTGTGACTGTGGATCTGGGTTTTCGCTCAGTAAATCATTAAAGTTCGCCGAGAAACTATGCTGTTTTTTATTTCTTAAACACTGTCATAATACATTCATTTTCCTGTCCCTTTGAATTGGTTAACTTATACAGTACATTTAGAGCTTTCTGAAAAAGTTCCCTTCGTATATTCAAAAGAATGAACTCAAAATAGTCACTTTACAATTCGAGATCAATCATACAATAAACTGACCTGAAGGAAATCCATTTCCTTGCTATTCAGGCCATTTCCGTTGGTTTTCTCAAACCTCTTCTCCAAAGGCTCCTGTGTAGGCGAAAAAAGATAATAAAGCTACGTTCTAGTGATTCGTGCTATCAAACTAGCGAAAATATGAAATTCGTCACTAGGCAGAATGTCGTATTACATTTAACTCCAACTGTCTGCTGAAACCATACAAGAGTTAGGGATGAAATCTTATGGAGGTGCGTGAAAGAAATCAAATTCACGAAAACACTCCCTTTAGAAAATAACGGATCGAATTCCGGGTCATTTTTGCACCACAAGGCTAGTCTTGCTTAGGACTGTAATCATTGGGTTCTCACTGTTATCAAATTCACGAAAACACTCCCTTTAGAAGATAACGGATCGAATTCCGGGTCATTTTGGCACCACAGGGCTAGTCTTGCTGAGGACTGTAATCATTGGGTTCTCACTGTCGTAGAAAAGCTAAATAATACACAACTAAACTATTCAAGCCGATTAATTGAGAAATACTATCATAGTCTTTTCCCAGTTTTATGAAAGATTTAAAGTCACACTGACAATTCGACAGATACACTCATTTGCAAATTCATCTGACTTCACGGGAGACTCGACCGAATATTTCGTTTATGATCTTCTTCAAATGAATGTGCAGCACAAAGGCCGCCTCATGGTACGACAATGGGGATATCGCTGTACATTTTGATTAAGGAAACTACTCACAAGTTTGTCGAAAACTCTTCGACAGCCCACGACCGGTTTCGCCCTTCTTGGTGCTCATCAGATAGGTGCAATCCCCGAGTTTCCGTCAACTTAATGTTCTACTTGAACACAGATTGGACCGATGTTTACAAGTACACTCATTTGCAAATCAAATTGATTTTCACGAGAGACTCAACTGAATCTATCTCAAAGAAGAGCAGAACCGATTGTAGGCTGTCAAAGAGTTTCAGCAACCTCGTGAGTAGTCTGCTTTATGAAAACTACTCTGACAATCTTTGAAATGGAATAACAAAACCGGATTACGATGAAAATAAAGACTGCACTTGGTCATACCACGCAGAATTTCGTGCGTCATTGCTTGTGCTTTGGAGGAGTCGGGTGGGGAGGGTAGTCGATGTTAAACGTGCTCAGTTGAAAACTAGGGTGCATATTGGTGTACCGGTGATACTACTGATGGGGAAGCACGCGAGTAGTATGTGTTGTTCGTGGAATTTCGCTTTGCGTCTTTTGAAAAGGGGAGATCTGTTGCGGAATTTGTGGAGTCGCTTTTTAACATTTGCTTGGATTTGAGCAGTGAATGATTGGAGTCAATGAATATCCAGGAAAGTTCAAGAAGATGGATGTCCAGTTTTTGTAAATAAGATGCAAATGAGAGTTTTACTTCCCTGTCCATTGGTCTGTAACCGGTCAGTTGACATCTCCTAATAAATAACTCCTCAGCGAAAGTGTTAGGCAGAATTCCACATGGATCCCGCTATACCGCACGTCTTTAGGCGCTGCCGATAAGCCTGACCCTGTAACCGCTTACGATATATATTCGAAGCGCTGTACAACTGTTCTTGACTTCGTTTTGTGCATTAATAGACCTTGTTCACCTTTGGTGGTCGTTTTGACGTGAACGCTAGGTTGGGAGGCTCAGACCGAGAACTAAGCTGAGGAAAATACCGATACTACAGAAGGCCTTCTTCCTTTCGTTGGTATTAGAGACGCCTTCACCAATAAACAATACAGATGATCCAAGGCAAGATGCTTTTGAGTCTTCCGCTTCGTCTCAGTACAAACCACTCAAAACCTCCAAGCTCGCGTTTACTGAGCTGCAACTGTTTTTAGCGCGCCCAAACGTAGATTCAGAATGGAATAGACCCATATCTGCTTGAGATCGGATATCCCTTTCGATGAATACTGGCATTCTTGATCTAACCCAGTACATGTCGTTTCAGCTGCAGATGGCTGTGGGCCTTATCCCGATGAGCAGGAAATGATGTGTGATGTGGAGCCTGACTTGGCGGGGATGTGTGGGATACTCATATCTTTTGTCCACTCACTACTCTCTTTCGTCATGAACATTCAACAGATGGATCAGAGACTCTTCTATCAGTACAACCATAGGCTAGAGTTTTCGAGATGCTTCTCTGTAGCGTCTGAAAGGGACTCGCAGAACTAATTCGATGGTTTGGTACCAGTATCTAGAATGATTATATCATGGTAACCAGCCGTCAGAATACAAACCATTTGTCCTATCGCTCAGACACATGTGCCTTTTGATGCTCAATTAAAAAGTAAGACTGACGAAAACCCGGGCACTTCATCTAAGTTTCCTCAAGGAGTGTGAAACCCGCAGTGGGTTACCGAGGAGTTTTCATCAACCTTATAGATTTTATATGGAACATGTATAGAATACAGAATACATATATCGCGCAATCATTATTGGCTGTGGTCACTCACTATAGTGGTCATCAAAGGGTGATTGTAATGCATTGGATAAACAGTATAGTACAGGAGGAACATCTGAGTTAAGCACTAGCTATAATACTTGCGGTTGGACTTTATCGAAAGTTTTATGGGAAATTTTTCCTATTTTGGCCGAGTCCCAGTGCCTTTTGTTGAATTTGTTAACGCTAGTTTACCTATGAAAAATGTTTGCATCTTCATTTCCAAAGCCACATAATTACAAACTGTGGGGAATGAGGGTAAGAAAGCCTAAAACACCCACGTGAACTCAGAATCCAGTCCTCGTAGTGGCATTAGTCCACAATCCTATTCACGCGGCCGCTGAAAGATTGCATCCAAGCTCTATAGTGACCAATCGGTGTGCATATTGAAATGCGTAAGACAGAGCTTTTGTCACGCTGTTTCATACAAACATATCAGTGCTTGTTCTGCAGCTTTGGTGTGTGACACATATTTGGCCGAATTAGGTAAGGAGGCATCATACACAATAGAATTAGGGTAAGGTGTTGGTTCAAAAAAATGAGCTTAAACAAGCTTGGTCTGTCACTGAGTGCATTCTGCGAATGGTCTCTGGCTTGTGTTTAAGTGGAGTAGTAGAAGGTTGGGTAGAGTAGTAGGTTGGGGGAGAAATGGGAGACTGCGCCTACCTGATGAGCCCCAAGATAGGTGAAACCAACCATTGGCTGCTCAGGAGTTTTAAGCAACCTCATGCGTAGTGGTTTTAGTCAAGAAGTTGCACATTTATTTCTGACACACCTACCGAACGGCAGAATCTGCACAGTGATGTATTGTGCAAAGTATACCGTCCGCTGGCTTTGATATCCTTGACCGACTGATCTTTCTGTCTGACTAATGCCAAAGGATTGAAGGTCCATTAAGAGTGGCGGGCCCGACAACTTTCTGCACTGTTTATACAGCTTGGTTGAATCATAGAGTTTTCTCCACCGAATGCTTCACCATTCGGATCACGGTACGATGCTCGGCGCTACATCTGTGTCTCCAAACAGTCGCGTGTTGTCCGTTGAAAAAATTTACACTCCTATTTAAAACGGAATGACCTTTAAGTATTTCTATCGTTTGCATCTGGTTTAGACTTTGCAGTGGCGATTTCACAGAAATGTTGGCTGCGTCACGTGCACCGTGTTAGTATGCATGCTCTCACCACCGACTGCTGGTCTGTACGCTTGTTACGCCATCGAGAACGGAGAGACTATCTTTTAGGCACCAAAGTTGAATCTATATGACAGCGTTGAGGTTTATCTGCATTTATAGTCCCATGAATTTCGGTTCACCTAGAGATGCAACAGACCATTCGCAGTTGATATCTGATGATGCGGACATGTGAAATTACCCCCACATTCTCTGTGACTATGTGGAAATCATAACTCGATTGACGAGAAAATGCGATTTCCCACTCGACGTTCGCCCCAGGCGGCCCCATAACCCACGTGTGAAACGAAATTTCCTCATGAACTCCACGTTATTATTCACGTGATATGCGCACCGTACGACGGCCGATAACTTCACAGATTCCCTACGATGATCACTGTGATAACTGGTGATAACATTCACCAACCCACTATCCGTGAGTGAACCAGTCAGACGAAACAAAACCCATAGCAGATGCTTCAAAAGCTCGAAACTCCAGGGGAGGTCAGAATCACACAACTCAATCTCAAGCAAGGTTGTGCATCCCAGGGTGTTACTTAATCGTTTTACTGCTCATTTGCCTTATTTATCGATCAAATTCCTCGTTTAGTTGATTAACTAAGTCAATCGGTTGATCACAAATGAATCGGCTATTTTACTCTACTGCTTTTTGACTGTACTGATGTTTCCAGTAGCACGCATCAATCGCTTAGCTGGGTACACTGAAATTTCAGCTTGGATGTATGAGCTATGCACGTCACGTTCGTTTTTATCCAACTGCGGTCGGATACCTCCTATGCGGACCTCCTTTCAGGAATGCCAGCAGTGGTCTTTGTCTTGGGTTAATACTTTTTAAGGACAAAGGTTTCATAAAGGAAACTACTCACAAGGTTGCTGAAAACCCTTCGACCTTGTGAGTAGTTTCCTTTATGAAAATATACTGTGATATGTCGAATATCGTGCCAACTGAATCATTAGGCGGCCTGTGTGCAGCACATTTAGTTGGAGGACATCATAAACGAGAGATCCAATTGAGTCTCCCGTGATAACCAAATTGATTTGCAAATGAGTGTATTTCTCGACAAAGATTTCCTTACAAACTGACCGCTTTGCCCCGATTAATAGTTTTATGCGCTAGTCTTCGTAGCGTTACATCTGGTCGAAAGCCATATTTGGATATTTGCAACTTCATTTTCATACGATGACACCAAGACCGACAAAAGATGTCACAAATGGCACATAATCCGTTACAGAGAATGACTTATTTCGGGTGTGAGAGTACAAACTTTCCATTGTTATTGTTGGGAACGTCCCAATTGTTGCAGCTAAAAACAGTGACGCCGTCTCATCGACATGTCAGTATTTATAGACGTCTCTGCGCTAGAGCGCTCATTTTATTGAATTTTTAAAGGTGTTTTAAACTGGCGGTTTTCAAGAAACGCATTGGGCTGGTTTTCAAGCAAATTAAAACGGCCCAGGATGGTTTGTTTTCAGCGTTGCCTCCGATGGACTTCACCTTCCTTTCATTTGAGATGCAAATGAGATACAAAGCTGTCGGATGACTGTAGTTCTTCATTATATGCAAAGTAACCATTTGCTTAAGTTATGCTAGATAAAAAACGTGTTGATGGGTTAGCAGAATATAGAAACCCTTTTATTCTCCTTAGACGATACTCTGTTTCGGATCATCCCTAATGAAAACAAGCTGCACTGAGCAGCAACTCGGCTCCCACACAGCAGATAATGAGCACCGTCTGAACCGGATTTCTTAGACGGCGATAACGTCTGTCTGCTCTCGATGGTTCATTGATGCACACGGCAAGCGTATATTTCACAAACTGTCTGTAGCTACATATCAGTGCATGTCAAGTCGTCATTGAAGTCCCACTTTTTTCACCCAAACTTTCTTAGCAGCTCGCTGTCCTGCTGTTAGTATAAGGCTTCCAACAATGATGAGGCAACTGCGGTATGACTGTTTGACACGCTTGTATGCGACTCTTACCTACTCCTCCGTTTCAACCCCTACCATATGCTTTCCAATAATAGCCCTATTCGACCAGATTTGACGCAGCTGTGCGAGCAGATCGACAGCAATCTTGTAAAATGGCAAAGCTGATTGTGTCAAAAAGTCGATTTTTCCGGGTCATGGTTAACAGTATGCATTTTAGGTGAACAGTCAGTCAGAATTAGAACCAAATAAGTTGCTCCACCCTTCTTCCTTCAGAAGGGCAGGTGTTCCATTTTATGCAACTGAGGTAAGGTGTCCTGAAACGTAAAAAGTAGGTGAAACCTGGGAAGTTTATTTGGTACAACTGAAAAATTTTCCACCAGAAATGTGCGTACTTGTTGGGATATCAAGTAAAATGACGGGGAGAAGTAAGCGTTTGTTTTCCCGGTTGAAAAAGGCCAGAAACATCAGCAAAGTATTAAACTTTGTCCATCGTCTGAAGATCAATTTTACAACTAAATTATGTGGCATTCCTGAGTGATTCAGCAACACAATTTTCAGTAATGTTTCTACCCTTTTTCCCCACTCACCACATTTGTGATAGCAGGTATCTGAATCCCGGCAAAGTATTTACTCTCCTCGAATATTTTCCGATGCCTTGGATACAAATTTCCTGGAATGGAAGAATGTAACAATTGAATAAGAGTGATGTTGATCACATAGGCTCTGGAAAATATAAAAAGAAATCAGCCACTTTTTCACTACTCAGCTGAAGTGAGGGAACAGCAAATGAACTGGTGCTGTTTTTGGAATACTTGATACTTGATACGACAGAGCCCTAGCTTGAATGTTCAACTGGGATTTTCCCTCTCATTTGAAGTCTCATGAAAGGCCCTCGGCTTTCAGCTCATCATCAAGTTGGTGATAATAAGAATGATAATATTTTTGTGCCTTTATTTCCTGTCTGATAAGTTTTGGCGACCAAGAAACGAATGCCCTGCATAAACACAGTATGGAATGTACTGAGCAAAAGAATATCTCTATCGAGAATCTGCAATCCGCGCGTGAAATTTGTTTATAAGCGACGTTGTGTTACAGCTCATACTGGAATGTGCAAAGTTCAAGACGTATCCTGTGTTATTTGATGCGGGACAGTTCGCCGGAACCCTTGAAGTTCGATGAAGTTACCCATTAAATTTCTAATGAGTCAGGTGTACAATCCATCAACCTTTGAGAATTAGAAAAGCACACAGGTTTCCGCCAGAGAAACTTGATGAGAACATCTGAACACCAACTTATTTGCGTTCCCGCTAGATGTATCTCACGTTTTTATGGCGAACTGTTGAAAAGCTTATTGTAGTGACCCATTCCCTCAAAGTTGATGAACTGGAAGCCCGATGCCATTCAACGACCTTCATTCCATCAAAACTCCACAAATAAGGGATTGAATTTCGGAGAATTTTTGACAGTAGAACAAAGCTTATTTACAGCAGTAGCATATTGTGAACCAGATTCGAACAGTCTGATCGTGTGATTTGATGACGCTGCAGCATGGGGCTACAATGTTACCATGCACAGCATTCTAATCCAAATAGGTCAACCATCCCGACAGTGTGATCGCTCTATCACCAGTGCAGATTCATTCACTCATTTACACATGGAAGCTGTTTTTACCAGCTTCGTACAACAGAACAGTTGTTGGTGTATTATCCGGTGAAGACAACCATCTTGTCCTTTATCTACAACGTGCCATAGGTTGATGGTACTTTGAGGAGTGGGCCCGGGTTAGCGAATTTCCAGTTGACTGTCAGTCAGCAGCAGAATGGGGAAGTGTGTAGGTGTAAAGAAACGTCGTCAGCACTACCGCACAAAAAGCTCGTACAGGAAAGGAATACGGAAACGTGAAAGGAGATTGTGGGCCCGGGTTAGCGAATTTCCAGTTGGCATCATGTGTGACTGTCAGTCAGCAGCAGAATGGGGAACTGTGTAGATGTAAAGAAACGTCGTCAGCACTACCGCGCCAAAAGCTCGTACAGGAAAGGAATGCGGAAACGTGAAAGGAGACTTAATCCTTCAAAGATCAGGAACAATTTACGGGGATGCCGCAAGACGGTCCGAGAATCGATTGATCCCCGAACTCGTTGTCTACAAGCACCTGATCCGTAAGCTCTTAAAATGCCAGTGCGTATCAGGCAGCATTTGTTCTCACTCGGAAAACACAGTCGAAAGACTCTTACTGGACAACAAACCGAAACTTATTCTCTAGCTGGTAGATTGAGTTGAAAGGTCAACCCCTTCCTTGTCCCACCGCAGTCTCCTTTTGGACTAGCCTGCTCACTCTAAATATGATTTGACCAATCAACGCTAAATATTCTCATGTCATTTTCACGTCAACGAATCAGACTTCTGTTCCAGATTTAACACACAGGGGTTTATTAAACGGATCCCCACCAGTTTCTTTTTCCACAAAATACATCTCCACCAGTTTTATTACGCTGGCGTCCAGTCCGTTTCTGACAAGGAAAACCCTTTCCTCGGCCTTTTCAACTGTTGCTCTCCAGAGATAAACAGCTTGCACTAGAAAATATGGTCTTACGGAGAAGCCATTACTAACACGACTAGTTAGTTTAACGAGATGGTCTTTCTTTCAAATTCCGAAACAAAATATTTTTTGAACTCGACCATTTTAACCGCGAGCTTGTACATAACCATCATTTGTTTAGTAGGAAGATAAATTTGCTTGTTGGTGGCAGACAAATAGACTGAAGGTTCTCACCATTTGGGATGTCATTCATAAGCTCACGACTCGTCACATGGGCAGTATTTAACCACATTCACGCAGGCGATGTCGCTGCAACTAGGCTGAGAAGAGGGTCCATCAAGTAAAACGAAAAAATCTGATTACGCAGCAGTGTATCCCTAGTTTTCCACCCCTTGTGGAACGTGACTTTGGACACGCCAGTGTTGGGTCAGTGGGATAACAGTGATATCAACGTTTTTGATTTCGCATACGATGTAAACAATCACGAGATTCCTTTAGGGCAAGAAGTGTTATCGAAATGATTTCTGATAAGCCTTTTACTAGAGAAGCTTTTCAACCTGCACACCTGCAAAAGGCGAACGATCACACCTACCGTCAAAAAACATTTCGGATGCAACACTGTAATTTGTCTACTATTGGGAATGTAAGTAGGCAAAATTTGGTGCAAAAATGTACTTGCGAAGACTAGGCAGGTAAATCTACAGCAGTCCCGTTCCAGCGATGCGCCAAGGACAAGACACTATCTGGCATATTACTGGCTGAAACTGTACGAGCTTTTGCATCGAATAACGGCTATGTGGAACCTTCTATTTTGGTTTCGATGGAGACGATTGTCAGGATGACAAACAACCGGTTACCTTGCTCTGTCTAGGTAAGCGCAATCACGCTCCAAATGATTGATTGCGATATATGCAAGTCAGCCGTGATGATTATATAGTTAATGCAAAGAACAAGAAGCATAAATATTAATAACCTACTCACAAATGTGGAATTCGGTTAAGGTTTACTTATATATCTACCCAAAAAGTATGTGGTCTCGAAAGTTGGGTTACTCGTTCGGGGGGGGGGAGGCTTTAGAATATCGGTGAACGTTAAATTTTCAGCGATGTTCTTTATGGTCACCTGGCGTTCCACTGTCACAACTAAAGAATCCAAAGTATTTTAGGTCGGGTTCTTTTAATTATCGAAAGGAAATCGTGAGAAACGTCCTCAGTTTGAGGTAGACTGGGCATGACTGTTTTCAAGCTGGTCAAGTTTGTAGAACAACGAACACCAACAGAAACTCTTAGCGAGTGAGACAGCTTGCATTTTGCGGTGCAGTCCATGAAATTCATCAATATTTTACTTTTACTCTACTGGTTACATGGCGTTGGATGAAGATTCTGTCTATAAAAACAATCTGTCTGTTGGACAGCCCAAGTAGTTTCTACGAGACCGGAGAATTGTTCCGTCCAACCGATTTGGATTGAACTAAACCACTTATCACTCCAGCGAAATCGGTGATTATCCACCATAAATGAGGGGACTGAATTTCAGGAAGGTTCATCCTCCTCACAAGTTATTTCCCACGTTCTAATCAATACCATACTGTGCCGAATAAAGCGGGCTTCTAGGTTTGTATTCTCCTTTGTCACATGAATGGCGTACATATGAAACAGAAAGCCGTCTATTCAACTTTACTGAAATGATTTATTATTGTGTTTGACGAAACAAAGGTCTAGTTAGTCCTAACTGAATTCATCGCGCTGTCAGGACTCACGAGGAGCATTATAGTGAGGTAGATTGATGTGTGTTGATAAGAGCACACACATACACTCACACCCGGTTCAATAGTCACGGCGTTACCATGACACACACAAAAACGGAAATGGACAACAATAAATGTGAAACACACAAAAGTATCAAAATGTTTTGCTACGAGAAAAACAATTCTGGTAGGGGACAAGTTTTCCGTTTTTATGAGTGGTGTTCAAGTGCAGTTGTGAGAGGATAACCACTTCACAAGCGTGAATAGCGTTGATAGTTGGAACCCCGGTCCAATGAAGATCTTCCTCTCGTCCTAGCACTGTTTTACGATGCATGCTGTTTTCTCTGGACTCTTAAATTTTTTCCTGCCCGAAAGTGCAAGTTTGAATTTTTATGAAATTTCTTTACAGTAGGTTGGAGAATTTGTACTTTGCAACAGGTTTGCCCGTTTCTTCTGCGAAAGAGGACAAACTAGGATGGCCTTCAGACCAGCGCAAGGTGTTGAATTCCGCCAACGCTCGACGGTAGCTTGTTCGTCCATACATGTAGTCTTGTATAATCAGACTCATTTGCCCACCTTCAAAAGTGCAGACACGAGGGCTTTGATCCGCCAGAAGGATGGCTTTCTTGCTTGTCTCTTTTGTCCATTCTGATGATGAGTCCTCTCCTCATGTGGTGGATGTACTTGTCTGGCATGAGTGTACTTTTACATACGAACAGCTTTCCGTAAGGTATTCAGCATCTAGACTAGATATCTGAAAACCCTGATGCGCCTAAGGCTTAAGGCATCAAAGTATGTACTGATATAACGTTACCTGGTAAGAAAGTGTAGACAAGAGCACAATTCTACAGTTAAACCCAACGGTGGGTGGGTGAAGCATAACTGAACTCAGTGATTGGTTTGGGTTACCGTGACGACTATTTTTCGAATTTATCCTGGGCTGAAAAACATGTCAGTGTAATACACTTCATCTTATTCCCGTAACTATGAGAAGAGTAAAGAGCCGTCTTTCTTGAACGGGACAAAGTCTACCGTAGTTTATAAATGAAAGCCTTAGTAAATCCTAAAAGGTTGCCGTAATTAACTTCGCCTGCGTCAAACTGGCTCGGACTGTATGACAGAAAGAAAAATAATTACGGGATAAATGATCAAAGGTCACGAAATGTCCCACTTAATTTAAGTTACAGCGTCATGACACCAGCCTGCTTTGGACCTCGGCTGATGAACAACTAGTTTCATTTTACCAAATCAAGAACATCAAAATCCACATTGTGTTGTCATGAATTCCACACACATATCGTCTTGAACTTTCACGGTAATCTCATCAAACTACTGTGAGAAGGTAGGGTAATTTTCAGGTGAGGTTTCCCGCTTTAAGTAAAGCCAATCTGTGATGAAAAGCTGTTCCAATGCTATTGGGAATCATCAGCATCACGCACGTGACTTTCGGGCCAGTGGTTGAATACTTAGCTGTTTGGCCTCAAGCAGCTGAACAGCAGTGTAGTTAGCTCGCGCCCAGGCAGGTGAAAGCGCCGCTCATCCCTCACTCACGAAATTCACGTCACGTGGATTCATCATACGTATTGGCTGGCTCCTCGAGCAGTGGATTCCCAGGTGGAAGTTTCACTCGTCTTATGAAATTATTCCCGCTTTCAGCCACATATAAACTGATGGTAGTATCAAGAAAGTTGATGATTTCCAATTGAAAATATCCTGTCCAGCTGAGAGATAATCAAGGTGATGTTGAACCACTCATGGTCGAACGCTTAAATGATCAAACCCGTGTATTAATGTCTCTGGGTTTCATGCCTAAAGCTGGTGCTATTCAACAAAGATGTAACAACTATATAGTAATTTCCGCATAGATTAGTTTCACTGGCAAGACGAAATCTCAAATTCAGATCCCATCATAGATATTATACCAAAAAATATATAGTTGTTCACTTTCAGTCGCTGAAAACTGAGTATCAAGACAACCGGACTATCGCCACGAGGTGTCATTAGGTGTAATACCTTACTCCAGCATGAATAAGTCTGCATTTGGTGACGCGAAAATGTTTTTGAATTTGAATGCACTACTCATAAGGTTGCTGAAAATCGTTCGACAGCCGACGACCGGTTTTGTTCTTCTTGGGGTTTATCAAGTAAGTGCAATCCCCGAGAATCCGTCAACTTACATTCTAGTTGAACCAAAGTTGCACGAAATGAGCAAAATGCAATTATTTTCTTACCGCTTTTGTTCTGAAGGGAGACTCGCCTAGAACCCTCGTTCATGATGCAGCGCATTTAAGTGCTCAAGAACATCAACGATGCATCAGCGTATGGATCAAACCGCCCATCCAGGGTCGGATGCAAATTCAACTCTGAGACAAGCATCGACCTCATTGATAGCCCGTCAACTATTTGCACGTGGACATTGTGTCAGTCTTGCGATCGCGCCCCAAATCGTTTACAGGACCACGGACGGTAAGGTGTTACAATGCCTTAAACCTATTGCTATCAGAGGATGAAAACTGGAACGGTGCAAACGGAAGAGTTCGGTCATGTCCCTGGTACTTTCTCCCCCACCTCCGGGGTGATTGACTTACTTCCGACATCCCAATGGTAGAGGCTCTCGTTTTGTTTCGCTTAGTTATCCGATAGTTTTCTGCAGTGCACACCGGAAGAGATATGGCGAACTACACTCAGTATATCGTGCACTAGCTTATCCCTCTGAGCTGTTTCGAAGTTTCTGAAGAGAAATTCTTGTTTCTAGTTGCCGGATTTAACCAAGATGTCCTCTTGAATTTTGAGTAATGGAACGCAAACACGGATTGATAGGTTTGTATGTTGTTAGTGGGCTCTAAACTTATGAGCGTTGAATATTTCTCAGGCCCGTCAAAATTAGCTGGATGGTTAACTTCGGGAAAAGGAATGTGGTACATTGATAAGAAAACCATCCATTTTAAACGGACCTCAACCGCAAATAGATACTGGCATGTTCGAAGTAAAGAGATGAAAGGTTTTCCTGGTCTTCAGTATATCTGCTGAAAAATCTTACTTCGTCGTACAGGGTGCTTTTAAAAGATCGACCCAGTCCAGGTAGGAACAGAGTGTTCTTGACGAACGTGCTGTTATGACCAGTGGAAAATCCGAGGTATGACTAAACACGTTTGACAATCCGTGAAAGTAATATAGTGGATTGCAACACTTTACGCAGCCTTGTGGCACTGAAATCATGTTGCTTTTTCTGTTTCCAAAACTTTAGTTATGTTACACAAAATGAATTGTTACACACACACACAATTCATGCAGTAAATTTGTGATAGTGAAAATAGTCCCATACGGTAAATCTCATGGGACTTTGCCAAAACATTTCACCAAGCAACTTCTTAAGTGCAATTTTTTTCGGGAAACTTGTGGGCCGCGAGAATGTGACTTTGGTGTAGTGCAGTCAATGTCATTCAGCTAACAGACTTGCCCAAAACGTTTACTAAACAAGAAAACTGAGTGGTTTCAATGGTAAAAACATAATAAGAGCTGTCCAGATCGCCAAATATTGAACATTATAGCGATTGCATATTTACCGATCAATAACCCCAAATCCGTGAGAGTTTCCGGCTTCGACCTGGAAGGTGCATGTTTTATTTCCCCCGAAATCCACGAGAAGTTCATCAGTTAACTTATGCGTAATCTGTTGCCTTATCAATGCTGACTTTATATCCTGCCGATACGGTTTTGGTCGAACCATGGAGCACTAGGTTACTTCAGTGTCATTGCTAAGGTCGATGCAATCTCTCGAATATTGCACCAACTGAAACGTTCAGTGTATCACCAACCACGTGAATAGCTGTGAATCAGTTGAGTCTTCTGGTTAAACCAAATGAGTGTCTTACGAATTTATTTTCTTTTTTCCTCTCTTATACGTGTGTGTAGAGGTCATTAGGACAGGGGCAGAGGGTCAGTTTTCATTCGTCGAATTATCGACCAAAAGTTGATTCAAGCTCTTATACTTACTGCCGCTAAGGTCATACAGACGATGTCGTACTCGACGTCAACTGCTGAGAAGAGGTACTAAGAGTACATCACGCCCACTTTGGCATAGGTTATTCGCATTGTGAAGAAAAAGGGTTACGAATGAGTCTTCCGAATCTATTCTCCACTTACAAATTTGCTGAGACGTCACACCCGTGGAGCTAATAAACACGAAGTGAAAGGACAATGGCTTTTTAACTCACGTAAATGCAAGCTAATACGATTGTACATTGACCGAATGGTACAGGATTCAACTATTCTTACTCTTCAGTTAACTTTGATGAGCGCCCATTATTGATGTTTCCCATTGAGGGTGGAACAACTGGACAGGTGTTTCTGGAGGTTGCAGCAAAGGTTGGCTTTTGGTTACAGGGTAAAACCTACAATCATTAATTTTTGTTTTTGAAACTACCGTAGTATAGACAGTGGGGCGCCAGTTAAGAGGAGACTTTGGCTTGTGTTAATTGGTTATCTGGAGGTTGTGATCTTCTAACGCAGACCGATTTTCACAAAATTCACTTATGAGTGTCTCCTAGCCCTAGAGGCCTCATAACAAAGTACTGTCAGTCAAGCTACGCGTCAAGGAGGGAATGCAGTTGACATCAAAGAAGGCATGACTGAAGGGTTCTATTCATTCATTACCGAAAGCTTAATACACAACCTATGGTGTACTGCTTGTGTGGTCTTGTTTGGTGGTGGGACGTCTTACATGAAATTACCCAGCTGGGTGAGCATTTGTCATCTTACTAACCTTGGTGGAAGGTCAGCCAGCTCAAAATTAGTATACTTAGTTTGGAACATTGATACGCATCGATTAAACAGTGACAGTTTAAGAAAACTACAGACAAGAAATTTATCAAACCATCAATTCATTAAGTTCATTCGAAACGCCGGTCAATGATGTGGCCGAATTCGAATCAGGCGGGGATGTTAATCATGCCTGTTTTGGGGTTGAGGTCTTCGAATGAGAAAATGGATGGAGGTAGGCCCAAATTACACCAACATAAACAGTCAAAATGTAATGAGCTTTACTCATCCAAACATTCAAATACACTCTCAGTTTCCCAAATCATTCCCAGTAACTCGGCTACGTATTTCCTTTGTCATGTGCTCAACGGACCTTTTGCGGCAGCGTTTCGGAATATTGATAGCTCAGGTGCTTTGACTAGCTATAGGTCAGGTGGCTTACGATGTGTTTATCAAGCTTGGCAATTCGCTTGCAAACGTTTCGTCATCAATCATAGAAACTCGATCGGTGCGTGGAGGGAAATCACCCAGCTCGGCGAACAGTTGAGCAACCGACTAATCTACAAGCAAGACGTATTTTACTGTCCTACAATTTTTGTACCACCAGATAGGCGTTTTGCAGCCGCAAGTGAACTCATCGGACACTCGTGCTACACTACGTCAAATATCTTGTGCGATCACAATTGTTTCATTGTTTAAATCTGACTTTCAAGGGTCAGAAAACTGTAGTCTGTTTGGAATGTTTGTACTTTCAGGCGAAAACGAAAAAGTTAGGCACAAAGATTTCAGCAGTTACTTCATTTCATTCTTGGGCTTCGTTATCATTTAATCAGATTGCGAATAGGGAGGGTGTTCCAGTAAGTGCATGTGTGGACAATATCTAGATTGAGTCAACTCAATTAAAGGGAGTCTGTTAGCGTTGCGACAAATCACAAGTTACCATTGGTAGGCGCTGTGGGATCACACCGACCTGTTGAGCTCCTAGTAGGACAGGAACGATAGTTGGCTGTCAAAGCGTTTGCAGAAACTTTGTAAGTAGTTTGTTACTTTGGGGCCGTTTACATCAACGTTTCACTTAAGTGACGGTTGACCGGTCAATCTGGGTTAGCAACAAACAACAGGGTTTTTGTGGTAATTTTTCTCGTCAATGGAAACGAGCAGTTCTAGGTTTGAAAAATGTTTCGTGCAGGAACATAGAATGTGGTTGGAAGTTGTGCACTAGATCTCCTTTAAACGAGTTACTTCTTAGTGAAAGGGGATCGTGATATTCAGTTTGGTCAAGCTAAGCTAGCGACAGAAAATGGCGTTCGTTCCTGGTCATGTTACGTAGCTGAGCCTATTCATTGTTTCAGGAATACAGTTATCAGACAGTTAGTGGTCATCATGCTTCTGGAGAATTTTTTGTCCATTATCTGTGTCTTAGGCGCAGTCGTGCACTCACACCTGCCTACGGCGACTGAAATCATCGAACACACCCGTCCACATCCAACGCGTTCAGGCACAACACTGTCTGGAACGATGACCGGTAGTCAAGTCACATGCCACTTTTTTTTTAGGTATTTTGTACATGCTTGTAAGTAGAAACAAGTCCGTTAGAATGCTCATTTGGAAATTCAACGATGTTGGAGGGAAAAGGAGTCTGGCTTTTTATGCTAGAGTCGCTACTTTCAGCCTACTTCGAAACGTTCCACGATACTCTCGTCTTTCCCCACACTCGCGAATTTAATCAGGAAGACGCCATCTGTGAAGTAAAATACTGGCTCTAAAACTGAGCTCGTCCTAGGTGGTAAGTATCCTATCAAGAAAAGATAGATTCGTGTATTTGAACATCTATCCCAGGGAAATATCGGGCTGTCTTTGAGTATGTGCTTCTGGTAAATAGGAGTTTAGTCCAGTCTATTGTCAGTGTCTTCATTTTTTTAAACATGTGTTTTTTAAGTTTTCGAATTCACAGTTGCTCAGTTTGAATTTCAGAACAAGGTTGGTGGGACAATGAGCGCTCAACGAAAGACAACTGAAATTCTCCAGAATCTCTCATCTTCGATCGACTTAAATTTCACCTGGGGATCGTATTGGATGCAACTTAATATGTTTGGTGGTCACGTACTACATAAGACCGATGGGACTTTCGGGAACAGAACATCACATGAGGGTGAAACCGGTAGTGGGCTGTTCATAGTTCCTGACGACCCTGTGAGTAGTACTAAAGTACAGTTTTATATCTTGAAGTGAAACGAGAGCTGTTCTTCGTGCAGCATAAACGAGAGATTCGGGCGAATTTTAGCTGAGTCCTTGGTGAGTACTAGGCTTGCATGCGGCGTAGTGTTAACAGTGACATAGTGCAATGCGATGCCCGAGTATGATGTAACAATGATGTAACAATGCCCAAGAAGTGCAAAACGGGTAACGGGTTATTCAGATTTTCATCAGGCCAATGAGTAGTGCCGTGTGAACAAAGACCGATGGGAACCTAAGCTGATCGGCCAAAGGGGTTCGTAGTATATCAAGAGAAATGTCATCAGTTTGTGTTTATTCCTTACTGACCTGTTTCATTGTTAAGTAGTGCATATTTGAGGGCAATACACTGAAACAACGGTCATATCGAACAGTGCTTTACACACTCGCCCCAATATAAGCTTATTTTTGACACCAAAAAAGCTATGCAACTGATCAAATTTAAAAGGGACCTGTAAATCAGAGACAGAATGTCGGACACGAATTACAGCAACGCTTGATACTTTCTGATGAAGGTCATAAGGCAATTCTCGTTTGTCTGTGATTGGTTGTCTTTAAGTAGACCTGGATGAAATCATGTTCTCCGGACTTGAGTTTTTTTTTAATTAGTGCACCTGTGTAGTGTTCTGGGCGCCGTAAGATTTGTAGACTCAATGTGTGTCTTGAGGCCATCCTGGAAACATTGTTTCTATCAGATCTCACAGACCGCAGACTTCTCCCTAGGGATTCTTTCTGAAACGTAGCACATCTTGATGCGGGCTTAAACAGTATGCACAATTCTTTCAGCATTGCTGTTTGTTTCTGTAACCAGGCACTTCATAATCTTTTGCAGTAGAGCATCTTTACACACCGTACCACTAGCAACTTAGAGTGGTTGTCTGTACTTCGTGTGACAAGGCGTTACTCGTCGCGTTACTAGTCACGATTATGGGCGTCTTTATAGTCGAAAGGTGTTACCCACGCTGACTCATCTTTGTTTTCAGTTTGGGCCTCAAAAAAGGTGTAAAAATTGCTGCATATCACCCCTGTAAAAACCAAAAGACGGGGTGTGAAGTTGTAATCAATAAAAGATAACACAATTGCACAAACGTCTGGAACTTCCTAACTGAAATTGGCATCCAGAGACTTACCAAGATTTTTTGTAATTAAAAATATCTGATCCAAATCGGACGATCCCGGCCATAGCGGAGCACCCGTTACGAGTTCGGCGAACACGCAACCAATAGCCCAGACGTCCACTGGCGGACCATACTGAGTGTCACCAACAAGCAACTCCGGAGCTCGATACCACCTTGTGGCCACGTAATCTGTGTACTGTCCTTCTGAACCAGCTGCCGAAGTGGATGGGGGAAATGACTACGACTGATAAGGGGACTCGTAAGCTCTTCGACAGCATTGTGTATTTCATGGTTTGTAATAAACAGCGATTTTGAAACTAACCCATTTTATTTACTAAGGAGAAAAGAGTTTTGTCAGTATTACGGGATTCTAACTGATATAATCACGCAGGTGATGTGCCTACAAAGGACATTCTCTTATAAATTAACATTATCTTTTTACATTCAGTAGATTTAAATCGTATACAGCATAAATTCCTCAGGTATGTCATTCCTCCCGGGCAACTCAACACGAGATGAAATGATAACGCATTGCCAAATCCAAGGCTGAAGCTGTCGAACGACCATGCATCTATTGAAATTATGAGGTTAACGGTTAAGCAACCACCCATCTACTTCCAAGATTTATGTGACCTAAAGAGAATATATGCTCATTCTATCGAACGTTCATAGATATGTCTTCAAAGTGTGCTTTTTATGATAAGTTTATGATGAAAATATTTGAGACAAATGTAACTGACATTGGGACAAAGTATTAAGTTGGCCTAAATATGCACGCCAATAGTTGGCTGACCAGGTGTATTGGGCATGTTGTTGAAAGCTCCCCCATTAACCTTGTCATTGAATTCATTCTGAAAGATTACCGACTTCTCAACTATGTTTTTTCCTACATCTTGAGACAATTCATGCGGGACACCTCCAATTAGTGTGCCCTGAGGAAAGCTTCTATGAGTTCTGCAACATTTTGCAACACAGCACCTACTCGTTGGCTGGAGAGCAAGGTGAATGTGGTTGACCTCACACTTCAATGAATACGATTGAAAACTTCTCTCCGACACATAATATGGGCGTTTCACTGCTGTTAAACGGTGAAAAAGACCTAAGCGACACGTCCAACAAATATCAATTAGTTGTGACTTACTCAAAAATCTAGCGAACCCAAAGTCACAAAGCTTCACTTCGTTAGTTCTGCTGATTAGAATATTTTCCGGTTTTATGTCACGATGAATGCACTGCAAAAAATGAACAGAAATGAACGTGATTGCTTCGAACCGAATACGAAAAGAGTCCTTGAGAAGACAAACGCCATCCATTTATCAATCATAGAAATTTTCAAAACACAATCGTAAAAAAGTTGGGCGGAGGATTGGCTGTTAGGTCACTACTGTTGCTCTATGTTTGGGGACGGAAGCGACCAGTGGCTCAAAACACTTACTTGCATTGGTTGTTGATCAGGTGGCTGTTGATCTGTTCGCCGAGCTTGGCAATTGGCTTGCAGACGCTACGTCACCATACGAGGAGACATCATCAGTGCGCAGTTGGGTGGGTACTTCTTCCTTGCCTGCGTGCGTTTATATAGCATTCGAAGGCTATCTGTTATCTTCTGGCGCGATTGGCTACTTGAAGTGTAACGAATTTGGTGAATCTATGGGTTTATTTGTGATCTTTGTTGCGTTGTGGTCTGCGTTCCTTTGTGTTGATTGGCTATCCCACTTCAAGTAGCCAATCATGTCAGAAGATAACAGATAGCCTTCGAATGCTATATAAACGCACGCAGGCAAGGAAGAAGTACCCACCCAACTGCGCACTGATGATGTCTCCTCGTATGGTGACGTAGCGTCTGCAAGCCAATTGCCAAGCTCGGCGAACAGATCAACAGCCACCTGATCAACAACCAATGCAAGTAAGTGTTTTGAGCCACTGGTCGCTTCCGTCCCCAAACATATGACCTCCAAGTATTTTTCGAATTTGCAAAAAAAAACGATGAGCATTGTATGACTGAGTAGTATTTTGTACAGTACTACCACATTCTCTGACCGCTACACGAATCCGCTGTTTTAGAGAAGGGGTCGAAGGATACTCACAATTGCTTACTGATTTTCGGCCATACACAACACCCATAGTTTTTTGCCACTTTTTTTTCAAAATATCGAAGGCTTATTTCAAGTTTGAACCTTTCTTTCTCCAACATCCTGAACTCCGGTCCCATCAAGAGCCATGCGTTAAATTCAACTGGGACCGTAAGCATTGTAATGCTCTATACTGTTAGATCGTGCGTCCACGTTCTAGTTTTTATCTGGTATTTTCACCTAAGAAGCAATGATGAAACGCTTCAATGATTTCCAACGAGGATATTATCTTGGCCAGTATTTCATTCTACAGTTAAATCCATAAAGTACGAGATAGCTGCTACATTTTTGTTTGAAATTTTCATCCCCATTTCTCTGACAAACACCTGAGAAGGTTCGAACCCATTATTCTTCGTTGAGCATGGTTGATCAGGAATGCGATTAACCCACACGCAAAATATATCCTCAGTCATCCTTTACTGACGAATATGACAGTAGTTCATCAAGTCTTGAATGGCTTCTCTAATAACAACCTCTCAGATGAATGGCTCATGAAACATGTGAGATCTTTTCCGTTTGACGCTGATTTCTAAGGAAAAACGCCCAAGAAGTTGAATGGCCTTTTGTTTATGAAACTGGCACTCGAGGATCCCGTCGATATTGTGTAAAGTGACGTAAACTGTGTGACTGGACGATGAGCTGAACTTGTATCCCGGTCAGCCGCGCCAACTCTTGACAAAAAACTTCGAAAACAGAGTAGTTGCAGAAGAGGATTTCACGAACCGCTCGGCGCTAACATGTCTTTCTGAAGACGATTTATAAGAGCATCAAAGCTTATCACTTATTCTCGTTTACACCATTGTTGTTGGAACAGCCTCCCCTCGTCCTGGCGCAATTGTTCTAATGAGTCCACACCAAATTTTGGAAGCACGGCACTCTTGTTGCACACTTATTAGAGTTTACTAGCAGTGTATATCCGTGTAAATCCCAACCGAAATTCCAAAGTATCTCCCCGGCCTACGCAACGAAATTGCACTTACCTAAACAGTTTGGCACTAATAGTTCCCTGGTTGGGAGTATATAGATCAGAAGACCTCCATCATCGAAATTGACAAACGACTCCAACTTACCGCATGACCAAAGTAGTTGAAATCCAGAAGTATCAAGCCACTGGCAGGGTAGATCAGCCTTAGGACGAGGTTTAGACATGAAAAACTGTATAAAAACTCGGATAACCGGTGCAAAATAGAAGCTATTATCGTTCTACGGCTTATTCCCAGTGAATGACTGTCATCTCTGTGGTGAGGCCAAATCTGGTTTAAATTCAAAAAAGCGGTGCTAGGACCAGGAATCTATGTTCACATATTCACGCGCCTGGTCGTTCTTTGCTTGATACGCGCGTTCTCCAAAGCTTATGGTCGGTATTTTATGAGCCACATATTCGCAGTCAAGATGACAGGTCTTCGTTGTGTGAATTGCCGTGTTTTTCAGAGTGCGCAGTTCGTACCAGGAACAACTCCTATTTCGAGGATAAGCAAAACACAGGAAAACATGTCGGAAGTGGAGGAGATTGATCTTCACGGAGGATGAAGAGTAAAATATCTGTTGCCTGTGCTTTTAGGGATACATGTCAGTCAGTTGAGAAAGCGAAAACTGATACAGATAGAATCAAATGCGGCGCGAGAACTGTTTTCACACTCTATGCGAAGAATCATACTACGGCTTGAGGCTATACCAATCTACCTAGCTTTCAACCATGCATAACGGTGGACATTAACGTTGGCCAGTATAGGCTAGAGTTTTCAAGCAGGTGAATAGGACTAGGGCGTGGCACTTCTAAATTAGCGCAAGATTTGACTGGTCGATACGTCTGAACCCATTTCTATTGACCACCTCCATGTCAACGAAGCGCGGCCAGAACGAATTATCCAAAATGAGATATTTAAGACTCAGACTAACGGTTCTGTGAATCTGCTCGCACAGCATTCTATCCGCATTCATTGAACTGAATTGCCATAAAGAACTGTTTTTTTCCAGGCATTATGGTCTTTTGTCAGATTATTTTGCGCAGATAACCGTAGATACGCAAGAGACCTAATGGACTGCCCCTTTGAACGATGTGAGGTTACGTTTTTGGCAGGACGGCAGGACCAAGGAAAATTCTACTGGAGAGTGGGGTGGCCACAATAGCTGTTAGTTGTTCTGTTGAACTGAGCTGGTTACAAGAGGGACGAACGACAATCATTCTCCCTTCAAAGTTGACAAGCCCTACCTCATTAAACCCTTTCTATGGCTTATACTAATTCGGTCTTTTGAAATTACCTGCCCATTTAACTGGATTTCAGCTTGTCATGATCTGAAAAATAGTTTTACAATGGCAATCTAACTTCCACACACCCGGCTAAAAGTAGGTTGGTGATTGTGGGCGGAATAACTGAATCCTGGACTTTGTCTTTGTGAAATTTTGGTAAGTATAGGCTCAAACGTTTGAGAAAATACAGAGAACTGCTTCATTTGCCTTCCCAAGGTTGTTTCGTCGATGATCTGGAGCGACACGGTTGGATAGCTACACATTGGAGGCAGTGACCTATATAAGTGACGCGTAAACACGGGGGTGTCAACAACCTTTCATTAGAGAGATTGGTAGAAAAGCTATGCATTGGAAGCTACAGTTTGGACGTCAATGAGTGCGCGACTGGGCCAAATCTGACAGCCTCACGGGGTCCCCATCCAAAAAGAATGCAATGACAAGCGTAGCCGAGTCTGCTATTATTGGCTTTCATAAGTCACTGTCAAATCATACCTTGACTTCCCCTTGCTCTTTTCCACTCTTCGCGTGATCGTGCAAACAGGACACTTGAAGTTATTCGGTCGGCTAGCATATGGAGCACGTGACTAAGCCAGCTCAACCTGTGGAGTGGGATCAGTTCATCCATTTTGGGCGAGTTATCTCTTCCGAAAGCCATTCGAAGAAATTCAATATTACCGATCCGGGAACCCCACCAAACTAAGAGAAATTCTCCGAAAACATCGATAACCAAAACTGAAAGCTTTTCACTTCGTCGGTGCACAGCAGCCAAGTTAACAGGTTAACGATATGGAGCGCACCACAGCATCGTAAACTCGACCCCTGACATGTAAGCTCATATCGCGCCTACGCCACATGTGATGCAAGTTTATGAAAGCTTCTATGGCCCTCCCATTCCGGATGAAAATACCATCTTTCACGAGTCCACCGGGACTGATACAGCGAACCAGGTAGGCGAACTTGTCTACTACCTTAATCGGCCCATCCACAAGCATGAGGTTAAGGTCCGAGCTCATCCAGTCTTGCAGCGGCACTTCACACTTTGAAGGTGTGGATTGCGTGCCACGCCATAAGGTGGAATTATTCAGATTATTTAATGGCTCTATCGCGGAAGAGCTATATCCTCCGCGTACTCGATATCTGTGAGCAAATGTATGAAGGGCATTTCGACCCCACAAGTCTTACAGGCTGGGATTGAGTCTTCTATGGTCATACCGATGGTTTTAAAATGGAAAGCTGAAGCGAGACACCCTTGTCTGACACCATCTGATGCAATGAATTCAAGCAAAAGCTTGCCGTAGACCTTCACAGATCCGCGGGAGTTGCACCACAGCTCCCTAAAGAGGGTCAAGAATTTATTACCTGTAGACACCGTCATAGTGCTTGACGGTCCACAGCACCAAAGACAGTAATCCAGTCAAGGATGACAATGATTGCTGGTTGTGTTACTGTTACAGAATTTGTGGGAGGGTGAAAAATAGTCGATGTATCCTACTGCAGGACGTGATCAAGCTTGGTTTTTCACGGATCTGTCGTTCTCTGTGTTCAGTCTACCTCCGAAAGGTAAGACTAGATAGAACACTTTTGATGTCACAGTTACCAGGCTAATGCCATGGTGGTTTTTATGTAGTGTCCGTGTGCCCTTTTTGAAGGCAGGAATAACTATCGACCTGCCCCATTCTCCAGGCACTTTTTCTTCCTTTCATATCGAGCCAATAGGCTTTGTCAAGCAGCGAGCTTGATTAGATGGGTCACTAGATATTCTCCGGCTTCCTTGGATAGTGCGAGATAGATACCTTTCGGTCCTGTTGCCTTCTCACGTTTCAGTACTTCATTTCTTTTTCCAACGGGCGATTAAAGCTTTCATCTTATTCGCCCATATTCACTATCTCCAGAGGCTGTTACAGGAGGCCAACTGAACTCTTCCTTGATTTGTTCGGCCCACATTTACAGTCGGCAATTTTGTGACTAAATTAACGATCCATCTTTAATTGACTTGCTTTTTTTGTCAACAGGTTGCGCAATGGGACAGCACTGCGATGTTCAATCTGGCCGGAAATGTCTGGGGGGCACACGAATGGGGGAGTCGCTCCCGGTGTCTGTGCGACGAGTATGAAATTCGAGTCTCAAATAAATTCCTTGAGCACACATATCGCCCACAAAGAACAACTTTAGCGCTTCTAGCTCGACGAATGAGACCAGAAAACGCTTGGTAGAAAAATCTTTCCCAGTGCCATAACGACAATCCGTTGTAGCATATGCCGACACTACAAACAGGCACTAGTTTCTACATTCAGCCTGATTAAGCTAGACAACCGAACGGCGCAAAGACGACTATGCACTGGGAACCAGTTTAGTGAGGCGCGTCTAGCTCTGGGGCTGAATAAAAATCCCACACCATGGAGTTCACGGGTCCCCCATTCTGGCGTATTGGATACACGGTCGCTGTCATCTTTATTCTGATTGTGGGAACGGTATCCTCACCGTCTTGTCTCACGGCAGATGGGAGCCCGTTCCATATGCTACAACCATTTTTGATAACTTGAGAGGAAGTGCTTGGTACCGCCCTGATTCCAACAAGTGAAACATTGTCCCTTCGTTGATCATCGTTGCGGCAAGAAAGCTAGCCGGTCGGCCCCTGATACTAGTCATCGGAGGATAATCAGGTCACCTATAGTTCGGCGGCCCTGTTGATGGGATAGGTACAAGAATTTCACTCGGTCTTCATACTAGAGATTCTATAACCCATCTGCCGGAGGTGCTGCAGCTTCCTGTACTCTCAAGCTTCTATCACATCTCTGATGTCCTGGTGCACAAGTCTGGCACGAAAGATTCAAACCTGACCGGCGTGGGCCCAACCAGTTACCTAAATATGCAAGATGGCTGGTTCTATTTTGTCTAGGCCATGGTCCTGAGGGCGTTCATCATCAAAAGTTTAAGGTCTTTTTTCCGCTGCGATAACCTTTGACGCATCAAATCGCAGCGGAAGGCGCCGATACCAGCCTTGACGCAGATACGCAATAAAGGTGGGAAGCCGAACGTTTCGGGGTTGCCCGTTTGCGACGTTTAGCAATCTTCTTACTCGTATGTCGATTTTGTATATCTCTGTGCTCCTGAATTGATTCAAAGAGCTGTTTGGTTGTTCAAAACTCTTCTAAGTCGTGAGTTGAACTAGAGCTGTCCTTTGGAGTGAGATCTTTCTCTTCCTGGTATTCCAAACGTCTGAATCTGAAATTCAAGTTGTCTATGAATTAGTCACGGATTTCAGAGGATACACCGCTTTTTGAACGCATTATTCACCGCCTCGAAACACGAAAATTTCTGCTCAAAAGGATTTTCTCCATGGTTTGGAACCCGTCTACGATGTGGTAAAATTATCATGTAATGGAGGATGACGTAGATGTCGGTATTAATCGTAAGCCGACACCTTATCTGCTCACACCCATTTTCTATCCCCATGACAACGACGGGAGTAACGTCATCGTTTGTCGATGACCTTGCTACACAGTTTATAATTTGCTCAAGCAGGGGCTGTGCACCATTCAGTTAGGGCAAAAAAACATGCAAAGCAGTTGTTCAGACTATTGGCGGAGACGTTAAAGTCGATCAGCCGCGGACTTTTCATCTATTTGGATTAGTTTTTGCTTCACCGAGTATATTGGCTCTGCAAACATTTTTGCAAACATGGCAACGAAAACAGAACCAGCCTTGAAAAGGACAGTGCTTCTGAAAGTCGACCTTTCTGAGAGAGTGAAGTGAAGTGGAGAAGAAATACGCTACTCCAGAAATATCTGTCACATGAGCGGAAATAAAGGCTGCTTAGTAAAATAACTTCCTGTGTATTGAGAATAAACTTTGTTGCTATTTGAGGCAATCAACTAAGGTCCTTAAATCGTGTGCAGTAGTCTTCCGGTGAAGGCGACGCGCCAGCATCCGGAATGCACATCAGTGCATCAGCTGTCAGCTTTTGTTCTATTTTCGAGCTAAGACCAAGCAATGAAGATAGAATTGTTCCTAAACACTCAGTAGTTTGTTCCACATACAAACTGGTTGTGGTCCTAGATATTTTATCACAAAATGTTTTACTTGCAAATTAATTTGACAGATGTAGGAGCCTATGTAATTGCCAGAGTAACGTGCAAGCAGGCGGATGAAAGGAGTCACAACGTTATTAGCCCACGAGCGTCTTTACTGTGGGCTTCGTAGTGTATGGCGATGGCTCAAAATGAGCACAACGTCACTTCTCATAAATTTGATGAAATCTGTTTCGTGCTATGAGTAGTAGGCCCCATCAAGAAAATATGCTCCGATGTCTCGAATATCGTATCGACAGAAACTTGAGGCGGCCCTTGTAAGCAGGTTTAGTTGAAGAACATCAGGTGGGATTCAGCTGAGTTGACCGTTAACACAAACTTAGTTTGCAAAAAGTGTATTTGGCCGACAGCGGCAAATGCCAATGTTGGAAAACCAACGATACATTCCCAGGGGAACTACCTAGAACGAGAAGTTCCTTGGACAGTTCAATCTAGTAAAATGTCAGAACGCCTTCAGCCGTGACTCCAAACATCAGTATTCCGTAGAGACGAGTCAAGCCTTGTTCAAAGCCATCGGCTTTATGGAGTTTTAACATCTAATACTCATTGATAGCTCGCCCGCTTATCTTTCAGAAGATTCGCGTCTTCGAACCTTCTAGTGAAGTCGGTAGCGATAGTTAATCTAACTCAAGCCTATTGAATCCCGTCACAAAGGATGCTTTTGACCATCTCGGACATTGTCTGGAAATGTTCGACAGAAGAATGAGTGGAGAAAACCGTCACTTGTATTAGCATTTGCCATGCGGTCCACTCAACTCTGGTTATTATCAGGAGCGCCACTGCAGAAAGTCGTGTTTTCAGGATAATTTATAAACCTGTCAGCTGTTATTACCTTTAGTCTTAGCCACCGCTGGTCAGCAGTTGATTGAGTCTGTCTGGTGGGTCGCCCCGAATACCGAAGTATAGTTTTATGTTTTCACAATGACAATACAGTGTTTTTCTGGGCTTAACTGAAGGCGTACAGTAGATTCTCCAAGAGTTTCATCCGCTGGCAGTTAGTACTGTGAGTGAAATAACTGTCCCTTCACTCTCTTCCGGTTGCGCACCTCCGTTGACGCGCAAGCCACTGAATCTGGACGTGCTGGGATGGGTATTTTGTTGAACTTTCCAGCGGTGGCGTATCCGTTTGACTGAAACCCCATTCATACTAGTTTATGAAGGGTTCATTTTAAAACGTACGTGAATTGATCTTGAGAAAGTGAAGCCCGTCGCTCTTTTTTTGATTCATCTATTTATATCCCGATTTATCGTAGCTCTGAACCTGCCACATACGCCATGGTTGTTCTTTTACAACGGACTAAAAACTCAAACAGATTTAGTAGCTGCTAACATTGACGCGCAGGTGACGCAGTTGTTGCTGAGGCCCAACTGAGAGACTGTCTTGGACTGGACATGAGATACGCAGACAACGTGGAGAGCTTGTTGTGGATATGTGCTAACCACTGACTTTTTCGTCGCAGTGTCATTGGAAATCGCCTGATCACTGGATGTCCACCACCAACAACAACATATCACTTACGGTGGCGAGGGTTAATCACCACCTGCGGTTTCTTCTGAAGCGCTTCCGTCGACTTAGATCATACGCTTGTTCGTTGCTGCTTTTACGGTCCATGCAAAACGCGCAAACCCTACTAGGCCATCGACAACCTTGCGGAAGCCTGAATCAAACAGAGCTATCAGAACCGGCTCCTGCGTGGTTGCCCAATGTCGGATGTCAATCATCACTAAAGACAGATACCCAACACAATAATCGATGTCGGTGACTCATGAGCATCAAGCGCATTTCCCATCGGATAGAGGATGCACCGACCACCTCTTCCAAATCTGTCAGATATCAGAGCAACTGCAAATGTAAACACGCCCCACAATCTTGGTGCTTCTTGGCTTTACGTGTGGCTTTGAATCTGACAATCGGTCAGTGCTTCTAACTACACTTGGTCTATTGTGGGTGCCTCAGAAGTTTGTGAACATAATCCGGCCACTATATTCACATAACTTTTGGTGTGCGATAGTGTAGGGTGAGCCCTCTACAAGGCTGCCCGAAAGAATTGGTGTACAGCAACAATATCCGCTCCATTCATTCATGTTCAACCTCGGGGGTTTAAATCATTGTACGTAAGAATCTTGTTGATCTGGGTAAGCAGATGACATCATCGTCATCATGAGAGGCGAAAGTAAAGCACGAGATCTGTTGGATAAACTTATTGGCATCGTACTGTCTTATCTCGTGTCTTAAAAGTGCTTCACTGTACCCCAGAACGTGCAATCTCTGAATATACCCCTTGCAAGGAAAGGAGCAGTTGGAAGCTGTGGAGGAGTGTGCGTACTTCGACAATTGTATTACTTTCGACGGACGTGTTTCTGATGAAATCAGTGCACAAATCTCAAGGGCCCGGGTCAAGTTTGCTTACTTGCGTCTCATGTGGCATAAAAAAGGCATATCACTGGGTTTTAAGGGCTGCTCACGCCTGGCTACAGTAAGGGCTCTGTTGTTATATGGTTGCGAAACATCGCCTCTGTGGACAGATGATGTCAGGCATCTTCAAGCGCCTCAAAAGCGTTACTGGTGTTGCATGAATTCAACGAATTCGTAACTAAGTAGTTAGAAGACGGGTAGTTGTTTGTGCAGCAGGTAATTCGGTCGCGGAAAACACCCTGTACAAGCCATGTGCCACGCAAGCCCAAACATCGTTTACCGGGACTAATGTTGTGCTCTATATCTCCTTCCCAAGCTCACGGTTGATTGAGAAAGAACGTCGACCAAAGAGGCTAATGTTGAAGGCATTTCAATACATATCCTGTAACAGAGTACCGCTAGCGTATGAGCACCTCATCAGTGTGCTTACTAATTGAGTAGGGCGGATAGCCTTCTACGGCTGAGTGTCGATGGGCCGAAATCTACGGCGAAATGTATGTGGAAGTCTGCATAAAAATGGTATAAAGCTCATAGACTGCTTGTAGCACGTATCGGGTGGGCCGATAGAACCGATCATTTAAAAGCCGAGTCAATAATGGGTCACGTACTCTGAGCAACGCGATTGAAGGATGAAGAGGATTTTATTTTATACACGGTCAGCCGACCGCTTCTCACTCAAACTTGCGTGATCATTTTGGAAATAAACATGTGAAAGCTCCTTAGCATCCGTGGCAGTGCGCCACTGAATGGTGGCTGTTTCATGAATACTTGATTTTTCGTGGACTACTTGGAAGGCTTGGCTTCTGAAGTTAAATTTCCAAAAACACAAGACTCACGTTGGACTGATGACAAAAGTCTGTAGCCAGGAGGAGTTGCCAGGTAATTTTTCTGATTTTGTTTCGGTCCAATCTGAAATTTATAAAAGCAACATGCATGGTAGGGGATAATCAGTGTCGCAAAACATGGGAATTCCTGGGACTTTAGGGAGGCGTCACCGGCACACCGCTACGCTCCGTTCCGCGCAGACGCGGTGATGATATTATCCCGATGGATGACCATCGGCTGGCCTAGCTCAGTGGAAGAAACAAAGATCAGATTCGTCGGAAAGCTGCTAAGCCAAAAATGGAAAACTGAGACTCAGTAGACCGATAAATCTTTGGTCTGGCAAGGTTGCGGAATATAGGTAGCTCTGGTGCGCTGCTTGGTTGTTGGTCTGTTCTCTTGGCCCTGACGATGTCGCCTCGGTTGGTGATGAAACGTTTGCAACCCATCTACCAAGCCCGGCAAACAGAACAACATCCAAACCTTTAGTCTCTTACAACAATAATTTTTCGATTCGAAAGAACAAATTTTCATCTTTAAAATATCTCCATCTTTGTGGTTATACTGTCGCGTCACCTTCTCCGGAGAAAGTGAAAGTAGCCAGTCTTATTTGCGCAAAACATTAAACTAGGTACGGACCGACGTAAGACATTCTTCAACACAACCAGCGACCGGATTTTTAGAATAACCTGTAAATCCTGTTTACTTTTATTTGCTTGGTAAAACCGAATTAGTCCATTATATTTCAGTCTATCAAGAGCCTAGATCTGAGAAAAGTAAAGAAACAAAGGAAAATACCCACAAGTCTACCTGTATAAGCGTCGCTGCGATTATCCTCCACATGTTTTGAATCTTCTAATGTACCTAGAAGTCAGCAATGGATGATGTAATTTGGAACCACTTTGTCCCAAACAGTGTTTTGTGGGATTACCTTGGCATGTCGGTTGCGGCCTCCCGAAATGCTGAATTTTGCAGTGGTGTCCCTTTTCGAAGCATTTTTACGGGGAATTAGTGACATTTACATGTGACCGACGTGTTGAAGTTACATTAAATACTAGGCATCTCATTTACACCAAATCCACCAATAAATCACCTGGGGTCGGGACGAATGCACCAATAAGTGTGAAGTTGAATGATCGCCCTATCACGAAACCGCACAATCACAAGTGAGTATGCAATGACAAGTAAGTGAATTTGCAGAACCGTGCGCTGCATTCACAAAGACAGTCAATTAGAAAGTATATATATATATATATATATATATATATATATATTCGCGGGAACACAATAATGATGAGAGGCTTGTCACATTCCATTGACGCCATGCACCCGTTCTGAAACGTCTTTTTCGTTTATATGCACTACCATGGCTAAAAATTAGTATAGAGAAGTTCCCGTCTGCATGGTGAGACTGGTAAATGTGATTGGCAGTTACTTTCCCCTCTGTCAACACCGGATCATAGCCGTTGACTAGGGAGTAGGATGGGGCGGTGGCAAACGATTTT
>NW_008751741.1:1556786-1572277 GCF_000715545.1 Opisthorchis viverrini
TGCATTCACAAAGACAGTAAATTAGAAAGTATATATATATATATATATATATATATATTCGCGGGAACACAGTAATGATGAGAGGCTTGTCACATTCCATTGACGCCATGCACCCGTTCTGAAACGTCTTTTTCGTTTATATGCACTACCATGGCTAAAAATTAGTATAGAGAAGTTCCCGTCTGCATGGTGAGACTGGTAAATGTGATTGGCAGTTACTTTCCCCTCTGTCAACACCGGATCATAGCCGTTGACTAGGGAGTAGGATGGGGCGGTGGCAAACGATTTTCAGCAACACAAACTTTCATTCAAGCACTCGTAAAACGTACATAATAACACAGTCTGTATGTTATTTATGTTTATGGGCACTGGATAGGAGAATGGAAACCTCTTTCGGATGGAAATTTCGTCCTGTAGGTGAAGCCAGTCTAAGCTGCAAGGCTGAAAAGCACGTGCATCTCTTTATTTCTTCTTGAAAATCATCAACAGTGGGCATTTCACAAAAAACAGGGAATCTCGAACCCGTGAATTGCGTGCTAGTTGAGTGGACATATTTTTCAGTAGAAGCCCCCGTCACACAATTGACTGTTCACTTTCTAACGGCCCTGTTATGAACTGGCCGGCGCAAACCTACATTAAATATGGTTCTGAAACAACGGCGTTGAAGACCTGAAGATGGTTCGTTTCCGCTTCTCAAAAAGGCGAGTCTCACAGCCATGTAACAAAACAACCTGCACTGTAACCTGATACACACGTTCCTTGAGGTCCAAGGATATACCACTTTGACGCCATAGGTGTCCCAAATTAGCAAACACTACCCGAGCCTTGTAGATTCATCTGTCAGAACTAACGCAACTTCCAAGATACGCAAAAACGGTCCACAACTTCTAGTGCCTCACCCTGGATTTTAAGCGTCGTGTTGAGTGACTGCATGTCCAGGCGCGTGACCTTACGCTTTGTGGGCGTAAAGCGCAAGGGCGACCTTGGTCAGTTCATCCAAAAACACATGCGCCTTCCCTTTCTCTCCAAAGATGAGAGTGATGTCATCTGCATATTGCAGATTGACAAGGTTTTCGTCAGTAGCTGTTTGCACACTGGGGTTTTGAGGACCTTTCTGCTTTCCTCCCATTATCTGGTAGATCACGAAATCACCTATGAATGGAGTGAATAAGCACTCCTGACAGACTATTTTGTGTACAAAAGACTTTGCAGAGCTCTCCATATACTCTCACGCCTGGAAGTCTGAGGATTTATTATGCTCACAAATTTACGAGGTCTTCGTTACTGGGAGTGTGTCAAGAGGGGCAGAAATGTTTTTGACGATGACTAAAGTGTCCTCCGCATAACCGTTCCATATTTTGGATATATCTGTTGAAACACAATCTGCCTCGTCTTGTGCGTTAAAATCTCCGTGAGATATCCACTGATTTGTCCCGAATGTTCCCGGTTGAATTCAAAGTATGGGGTTAAACAACGTTTGAGCTGCTTACAGACAACTTTTCATTTGGATCTTTTTGGAACTCTGCGGTTATCCAATAGCTAAGCAAAATTTATCTCCAGGATTGAAACGTGTGTTCACATAGATTGTTACCGCAGTTTCGCCCTCTTCTAGGTGAATTTGTACTTATATCTGCTGACCTTCAGGTGATCTTAGTTAATCGGCGCAACTATTAAATGGTCTTATTTGTCTCTAGACTAAAATCGTGGCATGTATCTTGCAAAGAGCAAGTTAAAGAACACTAAGTCACCCTATGAAAAACGATTTGTAGCAATGCTCAATACATAGCAGTTATATGGCCCACGAGATTTGCTCCATTGATCACGGTCTTATTTGGCCATCTCCTGTCATTGAGCAACAGGCCGGAGTCAGTGTTTTCGGCGTGTTTTAGGTTCAGCTGTTATCCAATTCTCGTGCAATCAGTCGGTAAATTGAACAGGAATATGTTGAACACCTTGAGCTATAGAGAGCTCGCAAAATTGCCCACCAATTTTTTGCTGACCACAGGCAAGCATTGTACGAAACGAGAGTAGACAGTTGATTAGTAGTGAACACCACGTTGATTCGAGACGAAATTAAACCTTTCAGGCGGTTATGGGTTTAACTCGACAAGCACGAAATTTAACTCGGTGATGGTAGGTTTTTGACCCAATCATAAAATTATCCCAAATTTATAAAGCGGCTCGGATTTGCAATATCCAAGGAAGAATATCCACTAGAGAATATATTCTTCGTTTTCTCCCGATATTTTGTAGGATTTCCTCCACCGTATTGGGATTTCATTGTGGCTACAGTTTGGTAATATCTTGTAGTATAGTATTTATAGTATTTATAGTATTTACATACATGTACTTACCTTCTAGGCCGTTGTTCCATCTCATTTAGCAGTGTATTATCAATATACTGGAAGACCAGATTTAGACGCTTTTTCTTTCGAAAAACTTCAATCAGGTTGACCAAGTTGGGATGCTTCAGTCGCTGAAAAAGTCAAAAGACGAAGGAGTTTATCTCCGACATGGAACGCAGAATGGATAATCAAACATAGGTTTCCACAGAAATGGAGAGCATCAGTAGCACTTTTGTCCTCAGCATCTCGGTACGTGAAACTATATCTTGAGGAATACGAGGAGAATCTCTTAGACAAGTCTTCAGGAGGATACAAAAGAGGTGTTGCAGGACAACTGAATAAAACAACGCACAGGCCAAGTGCTAATTGTGTGAAGGATCCTGGTCATATAGTTTATCAGAACGTGGCTCTCAAGGTTTCTCTGGTGGTACAAACCTGTTTATTGAAAACAGCTCAGAGTTACATGCTGGTACATTCAAAACGGTTCCGTTTATTAAACTAAGCCTCTGCTAGCACGGGTGGTTGTTGCACGCTTCCTATCTGACCCGAGGGCCACTCGATTGCAACTAAGGTAATATAAACAGATTAAAACTAGAAAGTCACTCTATTCAGCTGTAACTTTCAAAAGAATGTTGGGAACTGGTTTATAAACTGAGAAAACACCGTGTTCTGAGTCATCTGGGGAGCGGTTCCCCGAGAGAGCACTATTTGGATCAACTGTTTTTGCGGACAGTAAAATTATCCAGTTGCAAAAAGTAGAAATGTCCACCTTTTTATGGTTTTTTGATCCACTACACCGCAACAAGAGAACCTATGTCCCATGCACCGGAGTTTTACGTTCATTGCGGTCTTCTGAATCTCGCGGCAGCTTCATACAAGCAAACAGTGGGTACAGACTGAGGTGACTGTACCCGGTAATGGGTAATTGATTCAGCCTAGTTGGACAGCGGAGAAATGTGTGCTGTCGCATCAAAGCAATAAAATAATGAGCTTGGTTGGGGCGTTGCCCCAACAGCGGGTAACAACCTCACGTTCACCTGCCTTAACAAACTGGGATTGAAATCATCTGTTCTCATCGTCATCCTCTGAGGGCATGCCCTACAACTTCAAATGCCATTATTAAATTCTCCAGCAGTTGTTCAGTTTTCCTACTTGGAAGCAGAACATATTCTCGAATGAATCTTTCCCGTACGGCAGCGCGTAAAATTAACAATGATGGAAATAAACAAGATGCTGTTTCCGTTTCATGGTGTCATTGGATCGTTAAACATCCCTGCTTTCTGCATCGAACCACTGGATATCTTACGTCATTAATGAGAAGGGTCCATGGTCTACTCTTGCTTGAGTGTCTAAAAAGGCAGAGTAGTTTTTAAATTCTTATAAATATATGCGTTTAACCAATCTTACTTGTAGGTTTGTTCGCCTCATTTATACGTACGCTTTACAAGGAACGTGAATTTCTAATGACCTATTATTTTTGTAGCGGACCGAGTTCACCAGCTACGATCGGTGTTAGAAAATTTTCGGAAACGTCCAGGGAATGCTGAACCCAAAAATGACTTTGCGGCAGTCCGAGAGAACCATTAATCCAGGTTGACTTAATTAGGAGGGCCAGATTCTAAAATACTGTCCAGAAAAACCGGCCACATTGATACAAAGGCTGCCCAACAAATCTAGCTAACTCCGGACTAAGTCTCCTGAGAATGTAAACGGTTACAAAGTGAAACAGGCTGATCTCAGAGACCACTTATGCTCCTCTTTGATACATCAGAAACATACCCTATCAAGTCCAGGATGGGAGAAGACATCATTATACTGAAGCCTAACAAGGAGTCCTGGACCTTTAAAAGAGCGGATTAATTCTACAACATCAGCCCAGTTTTAAATGACAAGTTTGAAAGGTTTGCCTAATAAACAATGAGACAAAATGCTAATAGTGTAACGGTGATACTACTGATGGGGAGGCACGCGAGCAGTATGTGTTGTTCGTGGAGTTTCGCCTTGTGTCTTTTGAAAAGGGAAGATCTGTTGCGGAATTTGTGGAGTCGCTTTGTAACATTTGCTTGGATTTGAGCGAGGAATGGTTGGAGTCAATGAATCTCCAGGAAAGTTCAAAAAGACTCGTTCAGGAGAAGATGGATGTCCAGTTTTTGTGAGTAAGATGCAAATTAGAGTTTTGCTTCCCTGTTCAATGGTCTGTAACTGGTCAGTTGGCATTTCCCAACAAATACCCCCGTAGCGTAGGCCTTCTTCCTTTCGATAGTAGTGGAAGTGACTATTCTGTGAAGCGGGAATTCTTCTATCTCCTAGGCTAGGATCACTATCCTAGAACTGGTCGATTCCTATGCATCTCATATCACAAATCCAATGCGTCTATTCGTCCACCCCACCATCAACGAACTATCCAAATGAATGGCAGACATTCTTCAAACCAGTAAAACCACCCTCACCAAAAATTGTTTGAAAAACGCCTATGAAATTTCATCCTACGCAAAAAAACGCGTTTATATTCGTCTGATTTGCAACCACATGCCATTACTGAAGCTGTATTATTTTGGCAAGTATGTAGAATCTCGCGCAAGTCTTGTCAAACTTACCATCCGCGTTCCTGATGATCTCATTTTATGGTTACTAATTTTGTCAGGTTTTGCTTCTAGTGAATCAGCTATGAGCAAGTGATGGTGCTGCTGTGAAGAACCCATTTCTACCAACCCCAACCAACATTTTGTGGCCAAAAACTAAGCGTAAAACAACTAAATTCGTATACAAGACAATCACGTGATATTTTACATCGGACGGCGAGGGACAAGGTAAACTCCTCACGTTTGTTTATGTTGCACTCCAGTAGAACATTTTATTCACCTGTAGATTCTGGAAAGACAAAAAGCTACTTTGCTTGTTTTTCTTAACGCCCTGTTCAAATCAACTGGGAGACCTTATTTCCTTAAAAAAGCTGCTGTATCCTTCCACGACTCCTCAGAATTCATTTTTTTCTGCGTTATCGATGATCACAGCAACGCGACCGCCCTGGAGGGCTGGTGTGCAAGCTTATAAAGAAGCGTCCGACAAACGGAATAATGAAGTAGTTGGCAAGCAAGAAACACAACAGTCAGCCATTCAAGTACATCCTCATAAATTTAGTGGACAGCAATTCTAGCCAGTCAGGTCTTGCTACAAATTTGTTCCGAATCGTATAACTCAGATAACTCAAGTAACAGACAATGTCCTTTGGGATTCTACGATGGGAGTAAACGTTTTCCTTCTCTGATTTTTATTCGTCCATTTTTTCCTGAAAAATTACTTGAAATCTTGCGCTGCTTGAAAATGTGGATCACTGTTCACTGTATGACAAGGCGAAATCTATGATAGCTGTCCGGGGTGGCATTTACCGAGCTCGGCAATTTAGTTGCCAATGTTGCGGTGGCCTCCTCAGTGCGCGCAGCGTGACATTTTGCTGCCGGTTGCACGCTGACAGGTGGTTTATGTGTTACAATTTATGAGACCAGGATCAAGACCAGGAAAGTGAACAGTTGCCGAAGGACTCAAAGTAACTGGTGCTGAAGCTGACTCCGGTAGCAGGTAAACGGTCAATCATAATCGAGGGTCTGCTCCAGCCTCCAGCCTAATAACTAATAAAAGTGCACCACAAATGGATGCACAACCCCCTGGCGTTTAGCTGCGCTCCGCTTTAAAAGGGTGTGCTGATGATGTCACCTTGATTAGTAGTGAAGCGTTTCCAGCCTGATCGCCCAGCTTACTGAACAAACCCAAGCTTTCAACAGTCTCCTCAATGGCGGACGCATATGCCTTCCATTAAGATCCTAGCCCTGTAGTTTAGGCTGTAGGGGATCGTTGTTCTGTTTCGAGATGAAGATTAGTTTATAGAACAAGCATTCACCAAGGCCAGGGCGAAATGACTTACCTTTAGCATTCTTATTTCTCTCATTGCAATCTTGCGTATAACAGGGTCATCTTCAGTTGCCGTGAACTGTTTGATGGCGACAAGACGTCCTGTAGTGATATCTCTGCACTTGAATACAATACCATAGGCTCCTTCTCCGATTTTGCCCAGCCGTTCGTATTTTTTGAACAAAAGAGTGCCAGTACTTCTGGAAAAATGAGTAAAACACATGCTTTTGTAGGACTTTTGGAAAATATTCAGGTAGAAATTTGGGAAAGCGGATTTATCAGAACCTCATAAGTTTGGCAGATATGGTCACCATCTGAGCTACAAACAACAATGCATAGAAGTGAATTGGTACAGGACTGAATAGCACCATTATAACTGCTGGTAGTGTAAGAAGTTCGTGGGATTTCCAATCTAGCTATCGTCCAGTAAGTGAAGCCAATCTGTGTTGAAAAAACTGGGAAGCACTATAAAAGGGCTTTTTCCTATCGGAAATCATCAATATTACGTATCTTAAGAAATTTCGTGGTTTCGAACCTGTAACCTCCCAGTTAGTAGTCGAAAACTGAACCGTTCTGCGACAAGCGGTTGATCATCAGTGTGTTGACTCACAATGACATCAATTGCAGGACGAACCCTCATAAATATTTCAGGGTAGTTGTTCATAACCCACTTTTGTTCTGGAGAATCTTTTCAGGAAATGTCTTCTGTGAGGCAATGGCCATCTCAAGATGCGACAAATAAATTACTTAAAATTGTTTTGGCCTTAAAGCACCTCTTTAAGTAGTGTTTGCAATAAAGCATCTTTATCCACATCTGGTAACCTATTGCGACAGACGTTCACGGAACTGCCATGACAAAACTGTGCAATCAAAAGTCCAAGGTGTGGTTGACTGAGTTGTGCTGAGATCGCCGTTAAGCGTGGTTACTCTGCTAGAAATGTAGTCCCAAGTTGAACTGACTACACGCTGGCCCTGAGTTTTACAGTATTGTTCCCTGTTTGGTAGATGAAGCGAAACTCAATGCGCAATCTTTTTGATGGCACCGGATTAGATCCTGAAAAAGGACTGCTTTAACCAGCCGGCTGCTTGGATAAGTCTACTGGAGTTTATGTTAGACTCAGACTAGAAACAGATTTGATTCGGGGCTTGCCTAAGTTCACCTATCAAGCCTGATCCAGCTAGTGGAGCCTTGTTCGAAATTTCTTGAAGAATCTTTAAAGGAAACCATCTTGTTACGATTTTGCAAAGGCAATTCACAAGTCGTCCACTTTTCAGACAAATCTAAAAGACTAACTTTTTTCGGGCTATCTTGGTGTACATCTGTTAACTCGTATGTTACGAGTGAACTCTTCAAACGGCTTCACAAAGACTAGGTTGGATTTCTTTTTGGAACTCCATTTCCAGTCTTCAGGGCGGATTATTTACCTACAATAGCTGGGTTTTACTAAACACAATTATCAAAGGACTTCAGAAGGACTTGGTCACAGAGTCTCCTCTGTCCATCTAGTGCCGGAAAAGCTGCCAGAAATAACGGGGGCATTATTTAGAGCCACCACGAATGTCATCTCCAGTCTGATGTTGACGTTCAAAAGAGATTTGTACAGGCAGCTGAGGCGTTCGAAACTCAAACACGCGCCTCCTCTCATCGTATCACCAAAAAGAGACGTGTAAAAGCCTTATTGTAGTCTTGGTCCATCAATCACATATCCCCTGTTTTATAGCAACTGTGAGATCATGCTTTCAGTGTTTTAACCTCAGTTCCTACTTCATATTCGACTAGTGAGACGCAGGTGAGTACGATTATTCAAAAACGTGTTATTTCAACTCAACTAAGAATATCCAGTAAACAGCATATGAGTGGTGCAGGGGTCCTGGCTATTTTACCACCCCCAACAAGTTTCAGTTCCATTTGTTCGCATACCACCATGTTCATTTGGCTTGGGTTTTAAATAACAAAATTGGTGAATTCGTCTCTTGTCATCTCACCCTCAAATTGGCGGAGGCAATCCGTGCACTTCATTCTTGTTTGTATCAGATTTTATGAGTCGGTTACAGAGTGAAACAAAAACGAAGTGAGTCTGAGGTTGAAACTGACACATGCTTTATCGTTTTAAGTGTTCCACTTGAAATATTTATGTTTGAGGTCAGTAGAATATACCGAGGAGAAGACGTTCCGCAGTATACTGAAAAAGTGCACGATTTGAAGTAGGTTGGGAATTCCTACACTAGAATATCATAATGGGTAAAGTTCTACTTTTACCACTAAGTGGCTATAGTTACTGCCTTTTTCGCATAAGCAACAGCCATGATGTGTGTCTATAACTATCAACGTAACCCTTTTTTCTTGGTCATGTGATTTAGCCATGAAGCCACTGTTGGGCGTTCCGCTATTATCCAAGTTCTCGGCTGAATAGCTTTCATTTCCTACTCGTTTTTCCTCGTGACTCGTTGCATAAAACCCCAGTTAATTGACGAGTACCTTATGCACTTTTAGTATTTTTCGTCTTCAAGGTTGCTCATTATACCGGGGTGGCAATAAAAACTATCCTTGGCAAGACAAAAAGTATTCGGTGTAGCACATAATTGCCATGTTCAAGTTTCGTGTCTAGTAAAGTACATCCTCATTTACGTCAACCTTTTAAAGCCGATGACGTTTCAAAATAAAACAACCGCAGTTGATCAATTTAACCACCTCTCATCACCATTTGCCATCAAGTTAAATAAAAAACTCGAAAGATGCTCTGTTTTTTTCATAAGGACAGCGTTAACCAGTGGAACCTGTTAGCCGGATCCTAAAGAGATTGAAGGACAAACGGACTTAGAAAGAATCAACGTGATTGAGAGTATCCAAGCGTCACGCGTGACGTTCGCAGCATTATACACGATCAAAAAGAAGCAATCTACGGGACCATGTATTTGTACCCTGAAATGAAATCACCACCCCCAAGTTGGGGAACAAACTTTGCATCCTTCAGTCTTAGAAGGCAGAATCTTTAACGGTGGTTGAACGGTTGAGCGACATCCTGTAACACGGAATATGGCACCGGAAAGGCAAGATGTGGATAAAACTTCATGTGACTTCCTTGATAAAGATCTGTCTCAGTGAATTCACTAACAAATCTGTCTGCGCCGACGTTTAGTAGGGTCGTATTGCTGCTCGTTTTACCCTTAACAGTGCTTTGACATCTGTAAATATTAGCGGAAAGTATGTTACATTTCCCGTGAGTTGCTACACCTGTGGACCATTTCACCGGAAGAGGAAAGGAATAAGTTTGAAGCGGCATAGTTGCGATTGACACAAGATTTCATCTAGACCCTGGATAAGGTGTTATCCTATCCAGACTGTGCGGTGCATGCCATTCTAATCCAGTGTGAATGGTCCCTACGTATTGTGACCTACATCAGCAAAAACAAATGTCTGATATTGTCTTTGCAAACTACCACGCTGTCTGCTGGTGGTAGTAGTCTGAACGAGTTACTTTACAGGTCCCTGTTTCATGGAGGTGGACCTAGATTCGACAGCGAATGTTAAATATATTGTTCAAGATCAAGGTGAACTCTAGTACTTTGTATAGCTGACTGCTTTTAGTACCTCTGCGTAATAGAAAAAACTCGTTATTCGTGGGATTTTGATGGAAACCTGCTCTACGTGATCACAGGCAAAAGAAGTTCTTTTGGAAAAATTCACAAAATTACCTTGACTGACGTGATAGAGCGGTACAGGTGACTCGGATGCTGAGCGCAATAGACAGAACCAGTCACTGGGAACTGCATAAGATCATTTTATACCGAACGTAGAATGAAAACGGCAAGTTGTGATCAAGATATGAGGTGGCCCTTAAGTAGCACATTAGTTTAGAGAGAACTTACAAAAGGGTGTGTGGAAAAGAACAGCTATTTGAAAATCCGGTCTGTGATAACAAGGGGGTTGAACGGAGATTCAGCCGAATCCCTCGTTTACTGTGATCTTCAGAGTCTTCTCGACGACATCAACGTAATTTGCGGCAGTGAAGCATCAGTATCAGCACTGATGTTGTTGTCTTTAATGATAATGACTGTCTGAAAATTTGTCTGTCCACATCCGCTAAACATTGTGTTCAGGCGTGAATTTAGTCTGATGAACAGCCAAATACTAGGTTCAGCTGATTATTTCCAAGAAGGCCCAAACCGGTGGTCTAGAATTTTCGTTCATCTTATGAGTAGTATCACATCAAGAAAACACTCGACTACCTTGAATATTATTCGAAACAAAAGCACGAAACAACCTTTTTTGGCACAATCAGTTAAGCATTGTTGTGAACGACATCTTCAGCTAATATTCACTTGATCTCACGCTAAAGAGCTTTTCAGCTAGCTTTATATGTAAAGTCGGGTTAAGAAAAACATTAAGCAGTTAACTGATTTTTCAAGCTCCCACAAGACAGAATGATCTGTTTTGCCTTTCAAACCCTTCGCTTTCCAAACACTTTGTAGATAGTGACTCTTACCCGATGACTGGCGAAAGCCTTATAAAATTTTGTGGGGATCAGCCATCCGTGTGATCTGACAGCCAATCACAAACTCGGAAAATATGTGTGTGGATTTGACCCATAGAATAAGAGGGGACACGGAGTGCATCAAAAACCATGGTGTGGAGTGAGTGAAAAGTGTTGTTCTACTGCTTTGATCGTACGCTCTGTATGTTTTACGGTCTGAGAAGTAAAACCACGAGGCCATGCTCATCTGAAGCATCACCTAACCCTAACTGTACTCACTACACACTAAAATTCAGCTCTCACATAAATCCAACTGCTTTCAAAAAGCATACGCGTGAATACAGCTCAACTGAGTTTAGCTGGTTCAGTTACGAGAAGAATATCACGTAGGAAAACTTCACACTTCTTTATCGAAGCTCACAACTTTCAGCTTGAGAACTGACCAACGACCCATAATCATTGAAGTATTGTAATAAAATGCCCTGAGTATTGCTTTCAATTGTGCGTTTCGTGACAGAAGTTTTCATTTGGATAACAGTCAGTTTTCATGAGAGGTACGTGGTGTTTCGTTGGTCAGGGAACCCGGATATTGAAGTTCCCAGTTTTCGACAAATACACTCGTTTCCACATCACTTTGATTGTGATGAGAGACTCACCTAGAACCCAGCTGAATCTCTAGTTTCTTCTAGATTCTAGGTTCTTCTTGACCCTGCTTCACACCAAATGATCTACTAAACACACTTTACAGGCTTGTGTACGTAAGAGCTTTTGTGGTAGGAGAAAAAGGGCGCTAAAAACCCATAACAATCACGTTAGACACCACTGGACCTAGTTCGAGGCGCCTAGTAATTCAATTTATAGGGAACAGACATATGGTATTTGCCAGCCCATTAGGAGATCAGGTACGAATCCCAGATGTATGGTCATGTTGGAGAGCGACCGACCTCGGCAGTTCACTTAGAATAACACCTATTCGGTGAACACCAGGTCGGTGGTTCGAGTCTGTCTCGGGACTTGCCTTTTTGTGCGGGCTATGTGTATCCAGACTCCTAATTTGAAGATCAACCAAATACCTTTATACTTTACAGTAAATACTGCAATGAATCTATGACACAAACTCTTGTGCAAGCCACCAAGATGACAATGAAGTACGCTAAGTTGTGGTAAGTTGAGAAGACACAGGACTCTTACAAGCAGGACTCATTTACTTCAAATTAGGCCATTGTTGAGACAAACATGGATATGATAGAATCGAGAACAAAGATATCCCTGAATTGTTTTAATGTGTCCTCCCGCGTGGTTTATAAATCACGTAAGTGCCTCAACGAATTTCAGGAAGCTGGGGTTATGAAAACTGAGGCGGGAATGAGTACGATTAATAGATGATCTTTTCATTATCCATTTATTTATTTATTGGGGCGCTTTATGTTGCGTTTCATCCACATGGATACAACAGTTTTCTCGGCATTTAAATGGGCAATGTGAAATCTCGTCATATTCGGCTGTAAGAACCATGCTAGGCTAGGAACCCATAAGCTCGTCAACGGCTTGTTTACGGAATTGGACAGTTCATTTTCAAACCTAAATGATCAGGCTTTTGTTGTTAGCACGGCAACGCGTTGCAGTATGTCGCTTCATCTTATTTTGATTTCTGCCATACCAAAGCACACTGTCAGTCTCAGAGAGAAAGTATTTTCTTCTCCTCTGACATTAGCTTCTCTTTGAAATCATGCTGATGTGCACATTCTATTGTGTCAAGCACCAAAGGTTGTGCGTTTCTTTAAAAGAATGACCTCATTTCCTCATGGAAATATCCTAGTGGTTTTGCTAGGCTCGAACTGCAGGTATGTACATTTTGTGTAAAACAAACAAACATCTAGAGTTTCTAGGGGGCCTCATGATATCAATTTCCACCGTTCTTTCTTTCTTCCCTCCTTTTCCAAGACTTTATTCAAAATATTTATTTACCTCTAAATTGTTGTTAGCGTGAAGGTTTTATCATCGAAAATGCACACCGGATATTGGAGTAAACGGTATTAACTAATCTGTTAGTGATTGTTCACCGCTATGAAAACACCCTACATCCGAAAAAGAGAGCACTTATGCTTAGCTTAGTGGGGCCCACCTCGCTGACTATGAATATTTACCTTGCTCAGTCTCCTAGGTGGTCTTGTGGCTTTATTTACCACAGTCGTGAGGATCCTCGCTGAGTCAATTTCGTCGACACTACGCTCATTACATGGACGGAAGGGGACTTGATAGATTTTGAACCGAGGAGTCCAAGCACACAGGACATGAACCGCCGACCTCCTTCCCAGCAGGCAGATGCTCCGCCCACCAAGGGCGCTCGCTCTGCATCAGGCTTATGCACCTTAACTTTGTGGCGGAGTCGCCACACACCTGCCTGATGGATCAAGTATAATATTCATCGGTGAAGTCTGCCCAGAGAAGAGGTTAGCCTGGATCATAGTACAATGGCGCCATATCTTACTCTCCGATAATTTTGTACATGTCCTGCATTACTCTTCAGTCTATCCACACAACCCACGCAATCGAGCTTTTCACTCACTGACTGTGGTGGTCGCAGGAATGGAGAGCACCGGAGAGATACAGTCGGCTTAAAATTGTAGTATACAATCACATACCGAAAAAATGAGAAGAGGAACACCTGCCGAGGTCTTTCCCAGGAGTTGGCTTTTTCTTGGATTTCATCATATACTGGGGAATCACAGAGCTTTCAAACTTTACATAACAACTTTCAACATCGGAAGCCTTGCAAAATCCTCACCAAAGTAAGTTGTTTGCGGAGTGCAATCAATGCAGCTTTATAGATGAATTACTTCTGAAGTGGGCAGAATGTGAGGTTGGTAACCAGACCGCAAAAAGATTCTTAGCACGAAATCCAAAACATAACATTTGAATTAACCGGAGGCTAGAGACACAAATTAGCTCTGCAATTCACCACCAAAGTCGCTGATGAGTGGTAACAAAAGACGCTCAGTTTTTGACAAAGTGGAGTGCTACGACACCTCAAAGAACAGTCAAATAAAGTCTTTTTGTGATCAGCTATCCTGTTCCACGAGAATGCTCCTAAAGATGTATATTTTGATGTTTTCAAAAGAAGTTTGTTATAGCGGGAGTACCATGACCACAAAAGATTCCAAATCAAACAATCATGTTAAGTGTTTCTTTTATGAGGGTGGCCGTACTTCGGTGTAGCTTTCTTACAGAGAACTGCAGCATAATGGAGACTGGCAAACCAAACAGCGACAATTACTGAATAAAGCGAACCGAGAAAATGTCTCTGATGTGGTTGTTGTAAGCTTTTTTAGACGGAGAGTGATTGGACAAATCGATGAATTTACCAGGCAACAAAACCGATGGCATGCCGTTTGTAGTTCAGTCACAATCGATATAATCCGCCGACATGTATTTTTCACACACGTAGGATTGCTCACCTGTGTTGTGGGGTTTTGTTGGCGGCTGTGGGTTGGACTGCCAAGGACTTCTCATCCACTTCGTCAAAGTCGAATGCCCTGTCTTCCGTTACCACATCTGCCTCTTCGTCTTGGCTTAACTCAGATTCGCTGTCTAAAAGTCAGCTGTATATTTTCAGCTTTGAGCAACTTACCTTCTATTAGGGAGAAAAGTTTCTTAGTGCGGATTTCCTGGGTTAGTGTTGCAGGATCCATTTCATTACCGTTCACGGGGCCTGGAAGCTACATCCTCACAGGCCCGCTGAACGTTAGCCAAGACAGAGTCGAGCGGCACACCCGTTGGCGAGCAAAAAACAGACATAAAAATGAAAATGTACAATTATCCGTTGCCGCCCATCCAAGCCAGTGGGTGAGATGGAGTCACGAGCTGTCCAATGAAACGTTACAGACTAGACTGGCCAATCGGTATTCTTTTCCCTTTCCACGTTTCCATGGTGGTAGCCTCTCCACTTTACTCACATAAACCTACGGCCCAAAGTGACTAGCGTGGCGAAGAATGCAGTGGGAGAGTCAGCCAGCTAACTTCAGAGTGTTTGAATGAAGGCTGTCAAGTCCTCACGACACAACTCAACAAGAAACAGCTGGTATAGACCCATCACTCTCTAGAAGCTTATGATTACAGCTTCTATAAGACCATGAGTCACCTTACAGATCGAAACAAGAGATAGCCTCTGTCTCTCATCAACATCATCTGTAGATGAAAGCTGTGTTTTCAACAATACCAATTCATTCAAAGAGATCGTGGACGAGTGAAATCATCCTAGGACAGAAAGTATTGTTCTATCTGGTTGGTCATCACATATGGACATAGTGATAATAAGCGAAAGAACTCCGCATTCCCAATCTAAAAATAAAGTGGGCTTTTCCCGTAGCAGTCTGGAAAGTGGAACTCGACAGCACAGTTTTGTACGATACTCCGATTTTACTTCGGATTACTACATATTGCAATAAAAAGTAGCGTAGTAAAATGTATTTTTCAAAGACTTGTTCTGCCGACCACTACGGCAGTACCGACGAAAAGCGGAGTTGCTTTGCCATTGCTGTAGTAACTTCTGGCACGATAGTTTTCTTTTTATCTCTGTGTACTATTCAAATCTGTTATAAGAGCCTGATGTGACAGCGAAATATCTTCGGAATATTGCCCAATATGTCACTGTTGTGTTCCGCATACCATTTGCCAATATTCAGTGCGGCTGAGTGATCTAGGAAAATGACGGTCACCTCGACCAAACAGATAGATAGATAGATAGATAGATAGATAAACA
>NW_008751741.1:1572890-1588857 GCF_000715545.1 Opisthorchis viverrini
ATAGATAGATAGATAGATAGATAGATAGATAGATTGATAGATAGATAGATAGATAGATAGATAGGTGTACTGTCAGATAGGTTTGCTGCTGCTCTTATTGATTAGTTTAATATGATGTAGTTGCGCAAACTTTGTCAACGAATGGCTGTTGCAAAAATTCGCAGGTCATTCACATTTGTAATGTGCATTGTTGACAAAAAATGTCCTCCAACAAAAGACACCATTTGGCCATTGACCTGTTTAATTATTTTCGTTATTTAACCACCGTGCCTGTGTTTCATACCTGCATTCATAGCTTATGCTAAGGAGTAATCAGAACTCGATAAGGGAACTGGGAGTTTTCCCCAAACGCATTGAAGCATAACCTCAAGGGGCCGGGGTATTGAGTACATTTCTGCAAAGGGTCCTCTAGAAAAGAAATGTCTCATGTTGGTCTTTCCTGAGAGAACCCCTCAGAAGAGATCAATTGTGACATAAGTCTTGCGGTGAATACTAATTATTGGACGATTGTCGGGTGGATTCGCAGTCTCTTGCAGAGCTCAACCCATTCAGTCAAAAATATGCTCGCACACACTGAAAACGAATAACAAACAGTTGTGAAGATAATTGCGTAGGGAATGATAAGCATAGCGAAAGACCAGGAGGGGTTGTTGCAACGGAGATGTTTTTGGTCTGTAACTATGACAACCGATTGTAAGGGGCAGGAAACATGTTACTGATGTTTTTTTGGAAAACTCCATGGTTTCACCATGTATCTAGTGGCATTTACTAGTACGGTAGCCTGGTTCCTATGTGAATTCTCATACAAGGATTATTACTTCATAACTTTTCGAGTGTTCCTTTCTGATAAAAATTTCAGTCTAACCACCAATCACTGTTAGACTTTGCCTTACTAGGTAGAGGTTGATGTCCAAAACTTTGTGATGTAAATCATATGGTTGCTTTGTGTCCAGGTAAGTCTTTATATAAGCAGCTGTTGCATATGGACGCATATTCTCTGCAGACCTTGTGTTCAAGCACTTTTTGAGAGGAGCACAACTTTACCTGTGTCCAAATGGGCACGAGAATTGCCAGCAGTTGGGAAGTTTTCAGCAACCTTATAAGTAGTGTGTCAGATCTAGCTCCTTCCAACTTGGTGGAAATTCAGATACATCAAAATTTTTGTCTGGTTCACGGTAATCATACAATATTTGCTGTGTCTGAAACCAAGTTAAAGATTTCGGTCCCACCTCACTTGTGCTTCTAGTCATGTGTGTATCACCGGAGAAAGGCGGCAATAAATTTAGGGATTAACTGATTTTTCGATTTACTGTTGGAATATTTTTGTGATTCTAAATATAAACCTATACCAATATATATACATATATATATAGGTTACTTTATATCCGTATCGGTTATATCAATCTGCCAATCTATGAATGGTGGAAATCTGAATTAAAAATTTTACACATAGAGGCATATTATTTAACATCCTTGTGTAGGATACGCTCCAGACGAAGTTTATGGTTTCGTATATCGGCTGTTTCCCGTCTGAGATATGAGTGGACTCTTTTGGTAGATCCTATGACTGATTCAAGCTTGTTCTATTCATCTTAATCTAGAGATATTTGGTGTGGGGAAAGAAAACTTGTTGAATTTTACGAGGCTTGTGACGTAAACGTTTTTACTTCAGTTCAGTTTGCCATTCAGTTAGTCAGCTAGTTTAGCTTGGAAGTGAAACGCTGACAGTGCTATTAAATGTCGTTCAAAATATAATGGTTCGTGTTTTTCATTCATTTATGTCGGCTTCCTTGGCAGATTTGATTCGCAATCCGACATCATTAAAAATTTATCTTAGCAAAAACGATTTCGCTTCCATAAATGGTGGTAATCTTAAGGATAACTTTGGTTTTTCTACGTATTGCTGTCCTATTGAAGATTTGTGCTTCCCTGTTTTCAACTCTTTCTATTCTCCAAGACCCATTCTCCTGTAAGATTTAGAATAATGTCTTCTTGACTATATTTGTCACTATCCTCCTCTTTTGTTCTTCCAGCAGATCCTCGGGCTGTGGAATGTGTGTGTCTCTTGAAAATTTCATTTTCTACCCGTGAAAATTAGCTACATGCGATGCTACGTTGACCGCTACACTGGTCGAGCGGTTCGTTATGGAGACTAATTAGTACTCGCCAGTATATTCATGGCTAAGCCACGCATTGTTTTCGGGCACTGGCGTGTCCGTGCACAGAACCTCAGTCTGCCTAAAGGCCAACACCGTCTGTTAAAATCAGGTGGCCGCTCACTCTGAATCCATAGACCGGTCATCCAAAACGAATTCGTTTGAATTGTTTTAAGCATAGGTGAACAAAAGTATTTACTACATGTTGTGGTGCCCTTACATGAAGGTCATTTGTTGTTCATTGCGGTAGTTTTACTACTCACGGACGAGCTCTCCACCAGAGCCCGCTTAAGACCCACAGAGAAGAGTAGAATTTATTTGTAGAACATGAGGTTGACGGAAGCGCAGAGACTGAGCCTGCCTGATGAGCCCCAACAAGGGCGAAACCGGCCGTGGGCTATCTACTAGTTTTCAGCAACCTTGTAAGTAGCTTTGTTTATTTGTAGATTGTTTTACAGTTGAATCAGCAACTTCACTGGAGGAAGGGACTGACAAACCGTCCTCAAAGTACTAGCAAAAATACTCTTTCCAGTAAGGTGGTCCATTTTCGGAGACGATTTTTTATCAAGTTGTCAGCTAAACATAGGATCCGCCGAGAGGAGGAAAGATATGCCAATACACGTTGCCAAAAAAGCCCTCCCACGTGCGTTAGACTATATGTAAAAACAAATTCAAGGTGAATGTGTACTGACATATTTGACACTCTCTGAACTTAGCTACTGAAATCGCTGTTCCCTTTGACGTTCATATGTTAGAACAAAGGAAGTACAAAGAATTGTCAGACCCACAGAGTACACATGGGAGTTGTCAGGCTTCGGGGTGTAACAGTGATGCTACTGATGTGGGAGGCATGCGAGTAGTATGTTTTATTGTAAATTCCCTTTACGTCTCTTGAAAAGGGAGATCTTTTCCGGAATTTGTGGAGTCGCTTTCTAGCATTTGCTTGAATTTGAGCAATGGATGATTTGAGTCAATGAATATCCAGGAAAGTTCAGCAAGACGCGTTCAAGAGAAGATGTATGTTCAGTTTTTGTAAATAAGATGCAACTGAGATCTTTGCTTCCCTGTCCAATAGTCTGCAACTGGTCGGTTGGCATTTTCTAGTGAATAACTCCACAGCGAAGGCCTTCTTCCTTTCATAGGTTGTCTGGAAACTAGTGTACATCATGAGGCAGACTCCAAAGCAATCTGTAAGAATCAGGAGAAGAATAATCCGAATAGAGTAGCATTGTGATTTTTTTTTTCAAAAGTCTGAGAAGACTTGTGCTAGAGGATTCAGTGTAAAGCAGTAACCTAATCTCACTTTGAAACACAATAAGCGAACTCTCTTGTCCCGAGCCGTACGTTTTGAACGAATAAAACGTCCTCATGTTCTGATTCATTGGATAAATCAGAATCAGCCTCTTTTTCTTAACAGAACGCGCTACTCATAAGGTTGGTGAAAACTCTGCGACAAATTTTACACCTATCGAGTCTCCTCAGGAAGGGGGTGAATCTCTCGGTTATCGAATGCTTTATTCGAGTAGCTCGTTAACGCTAGCGTAATTTACAATCGAGTTTATTTTTTGACAGCAAACAATTGAATGTTCACTCAAAACACAGGGTCAGTAGAAACTCGAAGACTTCGCCTACCTGACGACCTCCAAGAAGTTAAAACCCCTGGTGGACTGTCGGAGATTTTCCAACAATCTTTTGAGTGGTGTGCTCCGTCTGCACAGCGTGCTGTGAAACCTCCGATATCGTAACAACTGAACCATAAGACGGTTTTTGTACAGCACATTTATTTGAAGAATGATGTAATAAAACGTCGTTGCCGAGTATCAGCTGGGGTTCAGTTAGCTCACCCGTTACCACCAAAATCAGTCACAGCTTCAGGCCTAGACTGATTGATCGATTTTATTGTAGACAATGGTTTCCGCCCGTGTTTTGACTGGAGCACAGTTTGTCATCTTATTCTGAACAGCCATCCCAGATGGTAGAAGTTTAGCAGTGGCTCGCGCTGTTTTTCTGTTTACGTGATGAGTCGCGCCCTGTTGCTTGGTCTAGTGGGTCCGCTGACGTCCTGAACCCCTGTACTGTAGCCTTACCCTGAGCCGTTTACCCGTCAGCAAACTGGCCTACTCCTACCGCCAAATTCCAACGGAAACCTACTCGTTTGCATACCGGTTTGGTTTTTGCGGAAGACTTACCTGGAATCCAGCCTAATCTCTCGTTCCAGGTGTCTCCCGTCAAAACTAAATAGATATGCAAATGAGTGTATTTTGCCAATTTCGTACATTTTGGGTTCAAGTAGAACATAACGTTGGCAGAAACTCGGGGCCTGCGCCTAATTAATGAGCTTCAAGAAGGCAAAACCAGTCGCGGGCTGTTTAGGAGTTTTCAGCAAAATTATGAGTAGCACGTTGCGTCTATACAAGGTCAAAAATTAGTTACATTTGTTCATGGATTGAGTTTAACGGAAAAATGATGAGCGTTGCGGATGGCTGATCAACCAAGGATCTAGGCAATCCCGAGGACTTTTAACGTATTTACCCCACCTCAGCTACCAGTGTAACGGTGATACTGCTGATAGGGAGGCACGCGGGTAGTATGTGTTGTTTGTGGAATTTCGCTTCGCGTATCTTGAAAAAGGGAGATCCGCTGCGGAATTCGTTGAGTCGCTATGTAACAATTGCTTGGATTTGAAGTAAGAATAATTGGAGTCGATTAATATCCAGGAACGTTCAAGAAGACGCGTTCAGGAGAAGATGGACGTCCAGTTTTTGTAAACAAGATGCCAATGAGAGTTTCGATTCCCTTTCCAATGGTCTGTAACCGGTCAGTTGGTATTTTCTAATAAATAACGCCGCAGCGAAGGCTTTCTTCCTTCCACCAGCAGTCAACTTCCATAAACTATGGGTGTTACATGGAACGGTCAGTTCCGAAAACCATTGGCTTACTGAGATCTACTCTCCCAGATTATTGTAGCAGTTTGGTGCCGTAACCGGCATTACACGTACTTGGTTCCCATCTAGCTTGACTGTATTAGCCGAGACTAGGCCGCAATTCAAGATTTTCACTTCAGGCTTATTCGGAAATCTTTCTGTGTGTCAACCCAACTGGAAATTTGGTGCAAACCATTTTTGGGTGCGAGAACACCAATAACATTTCTTGTCCACTTTTGTCTGATACTCTTTGAAGACTATACAAACACAAACGGGAAGAGGAGGCTACCCTTGTCAAACGCGCATTGAAAAATCCCCATCGCCTGACGATCCTACGTCTACAATCCATCTGATAGAATTGGCAAATGAATCAACTACCCCCTGATAGACAAGCATAAGGTGCTCATTGTTAAATTATACCTTCTGGGTCATCCCATGTAAAGGAGTGAAGATCGGTTACCCAGCACTTCTTCAGCAGGCTCCCCAAGTCATTCATTTGTAGAGGTCAAGGCGTCACTGATTAATCTAATGCAACGAGTGAAGAAGACGCAAAAAAACAGGGCAAACTTATTACTAGGTGTGAAAAGGTTAACCAGATGACACTAGGTTGTTGACAGAAGTTGTGTTGTGTTCGCGTTCAGGACCGGATTTATGTGGAGGGAGGTGAGCTAGGCCATGGTAAGTCCAACGTGGGAATAGAACGTCTTTGTCAACAACGAATAGGGTCACACTGTCGAACGTCAGTGGCATCAGTCGTGCTGTGCTGTAGATTGACTAACAGCCATCAGGCATAGGATTCCAGGTGAGTCTCCCGTCAAAACCAAAGTGGTAAGCTGACGAGTGTATGAGTCAAATTTCGTGCAATTCGGGTTCAAGTAGAATACGAGGTTGACGGAAACTCGAGGAGTACACTCACCTGATGAGACCCAAGAAGGGTAAAACGGCTGGTGGACTGCCGAGAAATTTTCAGTAACTTTATGAGTAGTGTATTAAGTCTACGAAATGGCTGTTTTTCTCCTGGACCCAGAAACAAAACGAGGCGGATCATGTTCCTCTATTCCTCGATCGTATTGTGTTATAGTTTTCTGCTACATAGCAACCAGAGAAACGGCATAATTTGACGCTAAAGGGAAAACAGACGTTTGCTCGTGAACGGGGTTTAAATTGCCGAGGCGGAGAAAGCCTTCCTAAGGCTGGTGTAATGCCCTCCTTTCAGTAGTTTGATGAGTATAGCACCTCCTTACGGTAGATGGGCCTTCTGACTGGGCTCATGAAAACCTTGGGTAGTTCTCTGTTCACACGTTTCCTAGTCAAATTAATTGGAAATCCGATGTCTTTCAAACTCTGTGAGAGTTAAGAGATCCTGTACCAGTGTAACGGTGATCTACTGATGGGGGACGCATGTGAGTAGTAGGTTTCTACTTAAATTCGCCTTGCGTCTCTTGAAAAGGGAGACCTGTTGGGGATTTTGTGGAGCCGCTTTGTAGCATTTGCTTGGATTTGAGGAACAGTCAATGAATATCCAGGAAAGTTCAGCAAGACGCGTTCAAGAGAAGATGTGTGTTCAGTTTTTGTAAATAAGATGCAACTGAGATCTTTGCTTCGCTATCCAATGGTCTGTAACTGGTCATTTGGCATTTTCTAATAAATAACTCCGCAGCGAAGGCTTTTCTTTCACCAGTTTATCTTCAATTGCGACGATGGCAGCTGCAAGCTACACATTCATAGTAACTATTGGGAGGAGTCTTTTTAAGTCAGTGGGTGGCATCTCCAAATGAAGGCTGGTCGTCTCGATGACATTACTTGGATAATTAACAATTAAGCAATGAATTCGCTTCAAGTGCTCACATGGATGGATCTTCTAGTGGAAGCTCATTTAATGAGTCAATGAACTCCGAGGTCACTCACTGATTAAGATGCGAAGTTGCTGACCGGAACAAGCGTGCTTCGAACCCATGCTGGACTTTCGACTGCCTCTGTCCAGGCTTGGGCAACATGACAGTATCTCATTACCCGTGCCTCCTTCGTGTATCATAGCAGCTAGGCAACGAAAGGGTCTTGTGGCTAAACAACTACTATTTATGAAGGATTTGACGAGTCGGTACCCATATTCCAAGCTATAATGAAAAGTGATAGAGTGTATCAATGGTGTCTAGTGGTATATGTCTCGGGAACCTAGGTTTCAAGTACACCCTGTTGGATCAATAGGATTCAGGCAGTATAGGCTTGGTCAAAGAAACCGCTATGGATCCATTTCCACACCAGCTTTGAATCTACCTGTCAAGATATCCCAGAATTTCTTTCATTACTCGTGAGTAGTTGTGGTATTTGGAAAGTCCGTAGCGACATCACTGTCACTTGAACAGTCGTCCTCGCACACCACAGAGAATAAACAGTAGGCTCGAATTTCTTTCTTGGTCTTATCACCAATATATGCCATAATCTGAAATGCAAGACTGACGTGTGATTACTACTCCATATCCTGGCATGCTAACGGGGTCTGAAGTATTACCTCTAAAGGGATGAACATGTTCGTATCTTGAGTGACGTGACTGTTTCTCATGACATCGTAAACGGCGACTCAGGAGTTGTGTCGGTGAGATCAACCGGCTGACCTTCTGGTATCAAGATTTCCGACCCAGTAGACTGTACGGACGCCACAAGCATGTTGAACAATTTCATTCAATTACATGTGTGTAGTTGTGTGATTGGTGGAGTGACGCGTTTCCCTGGCATGCCAGGGAAACTGCTGTCGGACAAAGCCACATCTGATGCTTCTCCCTGCTGCTTTGAACTCTGATTTGAATCAACCAGGATAGTCTTGTCGAGGCATTGGGAGGAATGTCCAGATGAAGTATGCCTACCAAATCTATACTGCCGGTGCTAACATATCATTGGAGAAGGTGATTAATCGCTGTATCTCGCCAAAATGCACCGGATTAACCTTACCGTTTGGTTTGACAAGAGTAGTTGCTGTCCGCGTGGCTACGAAACAATCCGTTCTGACATCAAGTTATTGTCAAAGAAATGGATACAAAAGCAATCCCTCTGTGTTCTTCAGTATAGGTGACCTTCTGTTGTGTCTCATCATTTTTTTATGCAGTTAGGGAATCCCTAGCTTTCAATTTTTTTGCCAATACAAACCAGCCCAAATGAAACCGTGCAGTATTATGAAATCTTTGATTGCCTGCGTCCTATTTTTAGCCAAGTCATTAAATCATAAGCGGTGTATTTCAGTTCTCGATACCGATTAGCTGTGCTCAGTCAACCACTAATCGGTCTATTCCAGGCTGTTTGAGGGGGAAGAATTCTGTTTAAAACGACCGGACCGCATTAGTTATAAAAGCATGGAATTCGTTTATTGTTGGGTGGGTTTGGGACATCAAAGACTGTGGAGAAAATGTGCATAATTCTTCAGTATGTCGCTGTTCCACCCAGGCACAGATCAAAGATTACTTGATGGGACGGTTGCCAAGCAACGAGTGCTTACGAACTGAACGGTGTACTCTCCATTTAGCCGATTTTATAATAGAATTACTTTGGCTTGTAAAGCACGATTTGTATCCGATTCGTTTATCACAAACATTTGTTAGGTTGGGAAACTGGCTAATTCCCCACGTTTCTGGCCCTACGGAAAGTGAGTAGCAGACTCGATCAATCAATAACGCAGTTATGCCTGTTAGGATGTCAAATAACAGTACATGACTGACTGTTTATACGGAATTAAGACTTACGTTAAATTGGAAAATCGTACAGGCACCATACCGTACGTGGAACTGGATATTCGCCACTCGGTAGGGAATATTTTGTCATTATTTAAAGTGACACCACCAAGGCAGTATGGGTGTTAATCGTGCATTTATGCGGAAGCAAACAAGCAGGCTATCCATGGCTTATCACTGATAACCAGGATAATTGCTAGGACTGGTTTTTATTGAGTGATCTGAATCCGGATAGAGTGCTGTGCGGATGACCTTGAGATCAGATTTCTGTTTCCCGCAGAGTAACCTTTGTTTGCTTCCCACTTTGTTCTGTTGGCCTGTTCTGACCCAGTGACCTTAGTGAGCTGAAAATCACTCGCTAGAAGACAGCGCTATTTTCTATGTTGGGTGACTGATCTTGCTGCCAGTTCCTAAATTTTAGGGGCTTCACAATGGTTTTGCCATTGATATCCTTTTGGATTTTTCGGCCTTGTGTGAACTTTGTTGTGTGCCTGACGTACGAAAGAGCTATGACTTTGCTTTTACTGACAAAACCCACCGCTTAGTGGGTCGCTATTAGACAGCCTCTGACCAGTTTCACCCTAGTTGGGAGGCAGCAAGTAGGAGTAGTCCCCAAGTTTCCACCAATTCCGTATTCTAAGTGAAAACAAAATTCTACACGAGCGACAAAACGCACTCATTTACAATTTACGAGACATAATCGTAATAGGAGAGACTCAACTAGGGAGTAGCATAATCGATGGATTCAGTGATTTTCTTGTTCACATCAGTGTGATTTGCAAGAGAGTATGTTTCTGCAACGTACTACTTATAAGGTTGCCGAAAACTCCTCAACCGCTCACAACCGGTTTCGTCCTTCTTGGGGCCAATCAGAACATAAGGTTGACGGAAACTGGGGAACTGTGCCTACCTGATGAGCCCCAAGAATGGCGAAATCGGTCGTAGGCTGTCGAGGAGTTTTCAGCAACCTTATGAGTAGTACATTTCGCGATATCTCGAATATCGTAGCGACTAAAATATGAGGCGGCCTGGTGCAGCACATTCAGTTGCCTGAAAACCTCAAATCAGAGAAATTCAGCCGGGCTCCAGGTGAGTTCTCGAAAAACCAAATTAGTTTGCAAATGACTGACTGTATTTCATTGTAATTCATTGTTTGGCATACTGTTGAGATGCCCTTTCATTTAACTTTTTTGACAGAATGTCCTCAGAATTACGACACTGAATTCCTCCACTGCAGTGACCGTCGAGAAAACAAACCCTTCCCCAGAAACAAAGAGAAACACGTTTTAGCTCCTGAAATTATCGATTTGCTCTTTGAGGAGAACAAATATTGGAAAGCCTCAAGACGCTAAGCGCGTTATAAGATAGGCGATAACACTGACACTACGTAACCATATTGCAGGATCTCCATTGACTTGACTTAACTTGGCCGATAATTTCGCCTAGGTCCGGGGCATGACATCATCTTTGCTGTGACAATGTACATTCATTCGGTAATTGATGAGATTCAAGCAAATTTCGTTCAGTTGGTTGTCACACTAGGATATACCTTCCCAAGTAGCACCGAGTAGGAATAGAATTGCTCATTGTTTTGTTATTGAGGTAACGGGAAATACGGTTGTCTTACGGATTCCCCATTTTTCAATAGTGTTTTTCAGTTTACTTTTAAACTTCAGGCGCATCTACTAAATAAGGGAGATCATAGACTCAGGACGGTTAGAAAACCACAGATATCTCCACAATTCGTTATTCTGGTGCGGGAAACCTGGGGAGTAGTTTTTATTTGCAACTCTGTCAGAGGAGAAACAGCTCGGTCATAGGAAAATTTGGCCATCCCTCGAGTGCGGTGTCTTAAAAAAGGAATAGTTTGTTTAGCATTAGGTCAGTCACTATTAAAGAATACACCAGAGTACGTCAGCGCAAAAAGAGACACGATGAAGAGTAACTGCAAGAATAAGTCAAATGATTTTCACCACTTTTCACTTTTTCAGTGTTGCGTCCTGCTCCGAACAATAATGGTTGCATTGTCCCCCTATGTTTCCTAAAAGCAAGGTACTTTTGGGAGAGTTATGCTAAAAAACATTAGGAACAAAGTCGATAGGCCAAAAACAGAAGTGAGTGCGGTCCCGGTGCTGTGATGGCAGACATGTCGGTCTCACACGTAGTGGGCAGTTTGCAAATGGTGGAAGGTATGGATTTTCGGAAACGAGCTACAGTGCTTGTTTTCAGGCCTTACTAAGGTGAACACAAGACTTTATTACTTCACGTTCACAGGAAATGTAAACTGAAAGCGCTTTTTTGGAACACCATGACAGGCACTGGAGGCTCTAATGGGGGTTGAATTCAGGTTACCTAACTGCTAGGCGGTGATCTCATCAATTCGGCCACCCGCGTTGAATGTGATGTGATTCTGCAGTGTGTATATCCGAGAAACCTCCAACGAAATAATCCATCGTGATACAACCATATGGTTTTGTCTATTCGTTGCAATGGATAAGGACTGCTCATCCCTCCAAAATGTAACCATCTCGCCGTTATGAACGCATTTCCTTTGTTCGCTTGCCTTTGCAACAGAAAAGATGTACTGTACCAATGAGCATAATTCCGTGGATCGATACCGGACGATTAGACGACTGTTGGCTTACTCGTTAGAAACTTGTTGGATCGGTATGCATTTGGTACAGAAATGTTAGTCGCCTTTCTGTAAATCTGAAGTTTAAGTTGAACGAAGCGGACCCACATGCCTGTCACTGTAAAACATTGAAAAATAGTTGATGTTTTTGAGGGTTGTTTACCACCGACTTGATAGGTAAGCTCCAAAAGACCTCCGATTGATTTCAGTACCCCTTCGATGGAAACCGAGAGTCAGTTCATAGTTTACTCTTTACAGTATCCTCGCAACAGTCTTCTAGAACTGCACACCGGTCAGTTTCCACAAGCAAAAACGAGATGTCCACCTATTACCGCATGTTAAAAAAGCCGAGATTCGTGCTACCGATGAACACTGTTCAGGATAACCCTGTCTGAAATTGTTCGAATTCTTGACCACGTGAAAGTGTACGGCGATCAGAGGTGGTCATTTGGCGCCAGTTTGCTTATGCAAATTTTTTGGCATTGTTTATTTACAAACCGCGGAACAGCTTACGTCGCCCGTCCAACTCACCTTTCGGAAAAACACACCAAACTCTTCCGCCAATTGGGAGAATATACGCTTTATACTACCTGCCTTACTGGGTGAGTTGGCAACGCAACCTAAACATCAGGCGTACGGAGAGTAATCCTGTCATGGAACAGCTATCGGAAAGCACGTTGCCATGACTTCTAAGCACGTTGTTCAATGGGAACTGTTGATTGACACATTTACTTATTGTGGTCATTGAGGCGTGCGAAACCAGTCCAGCACGGGCTTTTAGGTTGGAACAAGCAGACTACTGACAGATCGTATTGACACCGTGGAGACTTTACGATATGAGGTTGGTATTAGTGTTACTGGAAAAGTGTAGGTGAATTTTGTTAACACTCCTACTGCACTATTCAAGCAGGTGAATAGATAACGCGATCCATGGGTTATTTGACATGTAAGTCAAGATTTGTGAGAAGACAACGCTAGGAGGACAGGTGTTTCCGTTCATCTTCTGGCCGGTGTGGCTAAACATAATGCAAGTGAGCCAATTATTAGAGTAGGGCCAAATCGCCAGTCAGGAAATGGTGACCAATCACACAATCATTCCGCCTGGAGGAATTGTACACGAAGCACTGGTTTTAGCAGTCAGATAGCAATAGTCACGGCGATCGTGAGACTGCGTAACTGGCCTCCCTGGACCGGTTTTGTCCCAGCAGACGACATGTCGCGTGTGCTGGGCTGGGCTGTAACACCACTTTAGCTTTTACCTCTACATCCTAGACAATTCAATTTTGGCAGTGTTCTGTAGTTTGCTTAAGTAAGTATCGGGCTGTACGATCTACGAGACGGATACTACATGCGCGCATGAATTCAACGACCACCATCAAAACCGTCGACACGAGCAGCTTGTTTTCATTCTGCGAGCAGTGAATAGGTGGCTCTGGGAAAAAATATCAAAGTTTCGCCACGGTGAAGCTTCACCTTAGCCCTCCGGAAGAACTTCTGATGAAATACAATATCCTAATAGCAAATTCTGATATTCAAGAACCATCGGCGATCCAACGGCAATGCTTAGGCATCTTCTGTTCAGAATACAAAGTGTCAAGCTTTGTACCCACTGGAGTCGTATAAAAACAGCCCAAACAACAGTACTAATCTAAGGTAGTCTCGTGAGATGCAAGCATCCCCAACGTGCTTAGAGGTTGGACGGCCAGTCAATTCAGATTCCGGCGATGTAGTCTAAAATTTGGAAAAACAATAGGTCAAATGTCATCAATGTTAGAAAGAGGACAGTTTGCTGGCAAGTATAAATTTACTGAATGCACTAACAGATCGTTTGGTATGACTTTTCAGCACTTTCTTCTCTCTTATTCTTCGTGCCTTACTTCACGTGTGTAACCTTTGTCACTAGAAAAACAGGACGTGAAAATTGAGTGCTGGGTTAAAGAAAACTCTTAGGAGCTCAACATATCGGAAAACAGGGACCTTCTTCCATGATGAGCCCTGGACTTTTGTAAATTTTGCTAAAACTATGGTGGATTTGCTTTAGAGTCCTCGGACGACTGACGTATATGGTCGACTTCAGTTACCTTCAGAGGAAGAAATCAACTTGTGCCAGATCTAGGGGGCGCAAACTGAATTAGACTTTTTCCTGGACTTCCTTTGTTCAGCTCAGGACTTCGTGCAACCCGACATCGTCTACCAGCTTTCTTGACCGTCCCAGAGGTTTAATATCTTCCACATTTTCCGTTCACTCCGGATTTTCAAATCAGTTTGCTAACTGTTGTTCTTAGTATGAGGGGGGTTGGATTTTGCAGTGTAATTGAAACCAATCTATGCTGAGAAAAGCCGAGAAGCACTGTACACTCACTTCATCCTTATTGGGAATCACGAAACCGCTGATCGGGCAACCACCTGGAGTTCACTATGCTTCTGGTTGCAATGGTGCATTTTTCGTTGATATAATCTTCACAGTTTGCGAACGGAAATGTGATTTTGACCAAACTGTTCGGAAGTAAATGAGCTTGAAATGTTCTTTGGGACCTGTCGGTTCCTTGGTCGAAGAGTTGGAGAAAATGTCTCCTCAAGGTCTACCAAGTTGGCCGACGATATTCTCACAATGTAAACTCTGTTTCCCACTTTGCTCCGCCAAGCGCAGTGCTAATCTGCATAGGTCAAATGTGAAACGGTTGGTGCCTGGACAAAGCGTGCTTACAGGCATTTGTGCAGAACGTATTCTGATTGTGATTACTGACAACCCTTGTTTATGTGGTGGGATACCCATGTGCACCAATTGCTTGTCACTTGGATGTTGTACACATTGGTTGAAGAAGGAAACTTCCAGACCAGCACGTTTACGTAAACAGGAAGACGTTAGACGATAGCAAATGAAACACTTAGAACGGTTGATCACCTGATCCAGGTCAGTCTACCGTGCTAGCCACGAAATGCGTGGTATAAAAATTCTACTGAATATGAATCACAGAAAGTGATTCTGTTCCGCTGCAGCTACGATGGGCACTCGCGTCAGAGTTAACAGCCTTCGATAGTGCAGCTATCCATACTTGACATCTGGGTTTGTCAGCTCGATCTTCTAAGGCCTGTGAAGGCCATTGACACTCCATGGAACGGTTTGTTACGTTGAATAGTACCGGGTAAACAAAAATATTGGGCGGGCCACACGTCCTTTGCGAACTTACGGTTTAGGCTCAAGAAAAGTAGCCTAGAGTATTCTGACGTCAGTAACACCACTTCCAACTGCAAGACATTTGAATATTTCAGGATGAAGCACCTACCGCGTCCATCTCCGGAGGATGGTTTCCATTTAGCCAACCGATAGAGCTAACACTGGTAGAACAAAAACGTGCACAGGGACAGCGCTTGCTTAACAGCCGATTTGCTGGGATGACAGTGGACTCATTTGCTCCGCTTTGGGTTGAACCAGGTCGATGGGCAAGTCGATAAAAACCTGTCTCTGTGAGTGCGTTATATAACTTATCTGGCAGAGTGGTTTGATTAGAGCCATTTTGGAGACAGCATCTTCGATGTATGGAGATGTGGACATTTCGAGGTGAGGTTTGTACAGGAGTTTGCCATCTTAGTATCCTAATTATAGAAAGTTTTGGAACACTGGCCACAAAGCGAATCGTCTATGTTACACAACAAATATTTTGTCGCTGCCCTGATGGTTTAGTTGTGCACAAAATTTATTCATACACAACTGACTAATGATTGCGGTCACATCCTGTTTGAAGTCAACATAAGCGGCTTCGTGAGGCGTGGAACCGACTCAAAGTTTGGCGAGTAACCATTAGTATGTCTGCACTGAATTCTGCTGTTGCATTTCGAGTTTTATGGCTTCTCGGAGTACGACAGCTGCCATTCACTTTTTCCAAAATGGCAGACAGGGAAACTTGAAGAACGTTCCTCGCCGTATACGGATGGCCTATAGGTATCGTCTGGCTAAATCCTAGAAAGTCTTCACCGAGCCATTTTGATATCGCAATCAAACATGGCTTGCGGTAATTACAGGGTTGAACCAGGTTGTGTACTCACCCTGGTGGTTGTGTTGGTTCAGTGGCACAACAACTCCACTCTGGTGAATAGCCAAAACACCAAGACCTGCGGAACATTTCATCGATAATTTGTTTTGTCTCAGCCACCAGAAAACGCAGACTATCCTTAAGCTGTCACAGTACTCATCAACTAAACTGTCACTATGACTTGACCCACAAGCAGAAGTTCGTTTTGTTGTATTAGTTGAGCTACGGTCGTGTCTTTTGCCGCTGCCACGACTGTTCGTTTGTTCTGCCCGACTTTCACAACATGGTCATTTAGTTTTCTTTCCTCTGATTCACTGTATGGATCCTCACTGCCTTGTCAATAACGTCCTAGTGCCATCTCGGTGGTCATGAGAAGTTCTTTGACCGAAGTTGTACAATCTGTAATAACCGTTGGCTCACATCATCATCATCGTCAGCTGTAATAACCGCGTACTCGTCGTACAGTGGTTGTAGCTGCCGCAGTTTCGTTCACCGATGT
>NW_008751741.1:1592818-1613959 GCF_000715545.1 Opisthorchis viverrini
TCACACTCCTGTCGCAGAGGACAGTACGACTTTACCCCCAGACCGCCTCGTAGCACGATTACTCGTAGTACGGGGTCTCGCTGCTCTTGGTTTGGCTGCTCCACTTTGGCCTTCCTGGCATGGTTGCACCTTGTGGGACGAAGTTCCAGCCAGTGTAGCCCACGGGATCATTGCAGCACTGAAGCCCGACCACCACGTCAAGGTGGCAGCTTTAGGTCGGGCTTACAGCTTAGCGTTCTCTTTTTATGGCCATCTGATATGAGTCATGGTCTTAAATACGGTTAGTCTATGGTGATTTCCATAAGACTGACTTGAGAAAGTGTTTTCCAGAGTTCTGTTCCAGAAAAAAAACATTAGATTTTCATGAAAAAACCCGAAGAAACCAAGACATCTTATAAACGTATGAAAGTATCCCCAATTTAACTTCAGACGTTTTTTTCATGTCTGACTAATTACGATTATTTGCAATAGCTCCGAAAATGATGTGGTTAGTTTGAGAATTTTAATATCAAATTAATGAACCCTCATAAAAAGACCTTTTCTAATACCGGCCAGTTCTTTAAATAAGAGATTCGCTGACCGAATAGGCTGACCGATGGTCAGACCAGTTTTCGTACCTCTTTCGAATTCAAGATGATATGTAGGTTCTTCATCCTGTGGTTAAATTCTGAAGCTGTTGATCACAGACGCCTGATCGACTCTTCTTCGTCAGTCTAATCAAACCAGGAAGGACCAAAGGGATTTGTGTGCCTGGGGTTGTGGGACCCGACCGAGACCTTAGTACGTTACTCCAACACCCCTAACTCATGAAAGGGTCATAATTTTCTGGCAGAAAGTCTAAAGCAAACATCAAGTTTTCCGCAAATGTAGTAATATAAAGGGAGCTTCAGCCCAATCCGCGTTTAGCCAAACAGCTTCCACCAGTGAAAGGAAGAAGGCATTCGTTGCGGAGTTAGTTATTAGAAAATGCCAACTGACCAGTTACAGATTATTGAACAGGGAAGCAAATCTCCCATATGCATCTTGTTTACAAAAACTGAAGATCCATCTTCTCCTTGAAGACGCCTTCCTGAACTTTCCTGAATATTCATTGACTTTTGCTCAAATCCAATTAAATGCTACAAGGCGACTCCAAGAATTCCGCAACAGGTCTCACTTTTCAAGAGACACAAAGCGAATTTACAAGAAGAAAACATACTACTCACATGCCTCCCTCATCAGTAGTATCACCGTTACACCAGTAGATTATATGGTGAAAATGTAAGATTTGATTTGTTAATTTCATTCTGGTTAATTTCCGCCGTTTGTTTCCTTATAAGGATCACTCACGGAATTCGGAAGGTCGAACAAGAAACGTCCACATGTACCATTCACTCCACTGTCAACTAAATTATTTTCTAAACCCCTGCGGAAGAGGGGCACACCTCGACTCGCCTCCCTATCTTCTGCACTATTCGGACAAATAAATATTAGTTTGACTTTGTACCTCTCAAAACAATGAGAGTCAAAACTATGGAAACTACACACTTCTTACTGTCTGTCTGTTCTCAGGTTTCCCTTGCAAATACGTGTCCAACTCTCACACTGGGAGTGTCTGCCTGTATGCAGGCCAACCATAAGGAGTCCTGTTATAACATTCAAAAATATGCTATTTACCCTCCACAGTGATTTTGTAAAAACCACATTCAACCGTGTGATCGTAAAAAGAAGGAATGAGGTGTAGAGTAGCCTACAGCTAGAGAGTTCCGTTCACAGCCATAAAGTCATAATTTATGGTCCAACGAAAGAGGAATTTGGAGCATTGCATCTCACAAAGATTTCCGAAAAATTTTTCCAATCCGTTGAGACGTGATGGTTAAGTGGAACCACTCATAAGTGACAACTATAGAGGAAAGCAGCCCCTAGTTGAGGTTCTAGATGCCTTGAATTGTAAACAGTATACATAGTGCGTTTAGGTTTTTCTCTCCAAAGAACAATTGAAAACTAGCACTCTTGCTGAAGTGGTCCATTCACAATTTAGTTGGACGAAACACTATAATTCTTAAAATATTTCATGACAGTTGTTCTCAAAGGGTTGCGTCAATTTTGCCACGCTTGCTTGCTTAACGCTTTGTCTTATGGGAACTTGGTCTGACTGCATTGTGACCTACTCCATCATACACCAAAACTTCTAGTTTTCCAGCCTCTGCATGACAGCTGAAGGCCATCCAAAGTTCTTCCTCAGTAATTCATTAAGTTTCTCTCTGAAAACAATGATTGTTATAGAACGCAAAAAACTATGCCACTGTATCAACGCTGACGGTTTTTAATAACTCTGTTACCATGCCAACCAATTAAGGAGCCCAATAGTATCTGAATAAGAAAGTGTATTTAATGTAAGGAAAGTCATTTGAATTTGTCTTTTTTTGGACGTTGGGAGTTAGACATCGACAATGGTAGACTTTCTTCTTTCTACCTGTCTCATTGAGTATTGGTTAAAACGGAATAGGCCCACAGGTTGTCTGGTTAGTGCGATACATGGCTGTCCCAGTGGTGACGAAATGAAATTCTCGCTCAATCCTACTGTAATTGAATGAAATTTGAAGAAGATGATGGGTGGTCTCAGTGTAAAACAGATTTAAAACTTACTCAGAAGCAGAACCGCACGTATTTACCTTATAGATACAATACAGCTCACATAACGGGCGATTTTCTTTCGAAATAAGAATGCTGAGCAATTCCTCTTTTCCCAACGTCTAAACTGAGCGGAAATGTTCGGACCAGCATTTCTGTGGAAGATGTGTGTCATCTAGCGAGCGCAATTCATCCCCGGCTTGAACAAAAGAAATGCATAACTACAGATCGGTGGGGTGTCACTCCCTTGGCTTAGCCATGACATTCAAGTCTTCGGTTCTTTGTTTTTTTCACCAACTCATAGATGGCCGGAAATGTTCGGACCAGCATTTCTGTGGAAGATGTGTGTCATCTAGCGAGCGCAATTCATCCCCGGCTTGAACAAAAGAAATGCATAACTACAGATCGGTGGGGTGTCACTCCCTTGGCTTAGCCATGACATCCAAGTCTTCGGTTCTTTGTTTTTTTCACCAACTTCATAGATGGCATCCTTTATGAATAAAGAAAATTTGATAGCTTAAATACAGGTGCAGATCAACTCCAAGACAGTGTAAATGCAAAATGAAAGCGAGATTCACTTACACATGGTGGAAATCTCCGACCCAAGCCAAGTTGATATACAAATGAGTTGGATATAATTCGCGTTCCTCGTTCTTCGCTCTCTTCTCTGCTGGCGCAATCATTCTGGTGATTCCAGACAAAAGGGAGGAGGCGCTGGACTCGAGATTCGCTCCTACTAAAGCTCATCAACAGTGCACTTCCTTGGCCTTGCCAGTCAGGGATACCTGACATGTCAGGGAGCGTGTTACCACTATTTCACGCAACCGAATACCTAGGTCTGTGCAGGCGAACATGTTCAGGCTTGGGCGATGTGATTCATCTGCCGGACGCGGCGAACATTCCCAGATATACTCTGGTTACTCTCCTATCAGGTATATTTCCCCATGAATAAGTTCCAAGTCAGTTTTGCTTTTTAGTCTCCTAGTATGAAAATATATGTTCGAAGGATCCTTGTTGTTGATAGGACTGTGGGAAATGCTATCGTTTAATGGTCACTAGTGGATTTGCCCGATGGGGTACAAATTAATGTTCCCTGGCATGTGTCCCATTGGGATTCGCCTTGAACACCAGTGAATAAGCGGATTGAAACAAACGGCTTGCTTGAAGCTGGATGTCTCACTGTGTACGACGCGCGAAATTAGCTGGATAGGACCGGTGGACCAACCCACATGTCTTTAAGGAACCTGTAGTTCGCTCTAAATTCTATCTAGGTCCTCATTAGGCATCGAAGTGCTGACATTAGCCTTCATCTCCTCTACGTTTCGGTATGATGTCACGTTTTACCCAGGAACTCTTTACGCCTCACACACCACGGAGACTGCCAGGACAAGCCAGTTCGTTGCAGATACACCCAAGTAGATTAGATTTTGCAGTGAAGACATACGGTTTTTTGTTAAGTCAGCTTACGTTTCGGTATGACTGACTTACCAAGGGGTCGACAGTTCTCTACGTGAATTTTCCTGCTCACGAAGGTACATCGAGAAGTCAAACGGTTCCAGAAGTTTATTGGTGCTAGTACTTTTGTTGCGGTTCACTCAAGAGGGGAACTTGCACGGTCGATAGATAATGATGCTGGGAAGAATACCTGAATACATGGACTTTGCCAGGAGTCCTTTCCAAGGCCACCCTGCTTTCATGATCACGTGATGATATCTTGCCTTTCAAGTTCGACTACTGAATTTTGAGAAACTTTGGTCTAAAAAAACTGGTACTGTGGCCTTCTGTTCCTTAAACTAAATCAACTTATTCTGGGAATGTGAATCCAGTCCTGCGGTAAAATTCCACTGGGAATTTCTTTTGCCCATTATCTTTGTCAGTCCATTGTGCTTTGAGAAAAGTTTGGAGTAGATAAAGCCCTTTTTCAATAGGACTGATGATAATTTTCTGAAGGCGATTCCAAGGAGGTCTATTCGACCAAGTAGGTAAGGTGATTCTTCTGCTACTCTTTCTCTATTTCCCATAAACAATAATTGTGACCGTTTTCCAGCCTGACCACCCACAAACTGTCACATCTGTCCAATGCTATAAACGACCTTTAAGTAATCCATAAACTCCATCGTGTTGTTACAATACTATCTTGTTTGGAACCATTTTCCAAATTGGAAGCTGCTTAGCAACGGTCAGCACGTACCACACACTTGTTTCTGTTCTGTGTACATCCAACAGACCGGAACAGGGGTGGAAAATTTTCCAGGACCTGAAGAGTGTTTCGCTTACGAGGTCTCATTTCATGTTTACAACGCTTTGCATTAGTACTGGTTTTCATCATTTTCTGATTCCCACCTCCGTACTTTGTTTCTGCTTTGGGAATAACAATAATAACAGCAACGAAAACAACAGAAACCCAGTGTTGCACAACTAACAAGACTGTTTTTTCTCCGATTCTTTTGAATAGCAACATCTTTCATTTGGATACACGCAAATTCCAATTGACCAATCAGCGTTCATTGAGCTGACTGTTGTTTCGAACCTGAAATTGGTTTCCAGAAGCTACGCAAGAGATATACAGTATAACGAGAACAATGTTTCATAGGGTAGCCCGGTCTAACCTGAATCATTTAGTGGTGGGTGGGTCTAGCATTTCAGTACTGCTCAGCAAACAGTATGAAATAGCGGGCCATGACACAGTTTACTCCACACACATTTTTATTCGACAAACTATGAGGGAAGATGAAAACGAAGAAGTCCCTGGACAGAATTATGAATACCGTCTGATAATCTGGACAGAGATTATTGAGATACCCATCACCGCTCTGCTTGGATCAGTACACATGTTGTCTGTTCCATTGATAGGGATCATTATTGATCCCGGTTATATCCAGGAGACCGGGTTTCTTTATTTGGTAGGTGACTGCGTTTGCTGCAAATTAGGTTCGCTTTGAGGAAGTCCAATCCAGTTTATGGAATTAAGGCAAGTCTGGTGCAAACAAACAACAGCAATAGCAATAGACGACGCGCACAGAATGCACTGATTTGTACACCAATGTAGTCTTAACGGAGACCCCATAGAGTCTAGTTTAGGTTCAAGTAGAACATAAGGTTGAGGAAAACTTGGGGACCGGGCCCATTGGAAGAAGGGTAAAAACTGTGGTCAGCTGTCGGGTAGTTTTCAGCAACCTTGTTGGTATCATTTCTTCTACAAAATAAAACAAATCTTGCCGCACCACAACAAGCAGTTGCACAAGGCTAGTTTGAAGAAATGAAGTTCGTATCAGTAATAGATGAAACAACTGGACGGGAGGGCATAGGAAATCTGTAGGTGTCAAGACCCCAATTTTCATATAAAAGCCTTCAAAGCTAAAGTACAGGCAAAATGTTATTCGGCGGTTCGAATTCAGCGTTTAAGTTACCCAATACGTAGCAAAATGTAAAAATGCACCATGTAATAATATAGTCGTACTATATAGTACGTACTACTATAGATATGACATAGTAGTAACTTAGTTACAGTCCTCGAGTTCTCGCCAACCTCATGTTCTATTCGAACCTAAATTGCGCGAAATTTGACGGATACACTCATTTGCATACCTGTTTGGTTTTCATGGAGAACTGACCAGAATCCCATCTGAATCCCCGGTTTATGATATCTCGAGTATAGAACCGAATAAAACATGAAGCGACCTGGTATAGAACATTCAGTTAAAGGAGAACATCATCTCACGAAAAACAAACTGGAAAACGAGTGAGTGTAGTTGCCGAACTTCGTGCTACTCGGGTTCCAGTAGAATACAAGATTGACGGAAACCCGGGGACTGCGCTTGCCTGATGAGCCCCAAGAAGGGCGAAACCAGTCGTGGGCTGTCGAAGGGTTTTCAGCAACCTTGTGAGTAGTTTCCTTTATGAAAATATACTGCGCTATCTCGAACATCGTACCAACTGAAACATGAGACAGCCTTTGTGCAGCACATTCAGTTGAAGAGTACCATAAACGAGAGATTCATTTGAGTCCTCTGTGAGGACCAAATTGATACACAAACGAGTGTATCTGTTGGCATCTGTTCAATTCTGTTGTAATTAGAACATAAGGTTGACGGAAACTCGGAGACTGCGCTTACCTGATGAGCTCCAAGAAGGGCGAAACCAGTCGTCAGCCGTCGAACAATTTTCATCAACCATTGTGCTGCATCCATACAGTAGTGTTTTCGTGATCCTCTGGTCGAGTGGACGAATATCTAACATTTGGATTAAGTGACATTCATAGAAGTAACAAGCAGTCAGTTCATAGGATACAAGTTTCTGGTCTTGATTTGCGTTCTTCGTTTACCACCAGACTTTCGATCAGCTTGGATCACATGGACATTGTAGCAATCCTCACCTAGAATACGGCTGTGTATCCCTTCTCCGGACATTTTCGGGTGGAATATGTTGGGCGCAAGCACGGTGGCCACGATCATCTCTGTGGCCGAAAGACTACCAGACTCGACAGTGCGGTCAAAAGCTCAAATAGGTCAAGCACTCATATAATTAATCCAAACGAGTCATTTCGCGTTATCTACAGACTGTCAGTAGTGACTTTAGCCGAAACAATGAACGCGATTATGATATCTGGCCCTATGCCATCGAAAACGGTTCGTACAAATTCTGACTCTCCCTTGTTAATGTTACACTCATTGTTTGACCCAGACGCTCAACGACCATTTGGGCCATTTGTACTATCCCTAGCCATCAGCTGACTGTGTCTCCCTCTTTAATTCAGTGACCACTCTTAGCTGCTTCCTACAATATCTTTCCTAACTTTGGCCCCTAAACATAAAAACAATCTTATCCCATTACGGACTTGAAATTGGAACATGATATCAGAGTTTGGCACGATAAATTGTATTTGTTTCGCTGTATCTCCAAAAGTGGTACCACAAGTTCAGCAGAAAGCAGAGAAGAATGAAAAGTTGTCTCATCAAATCTTGTTTCGTCAGTTTCCATGGTAATGCTAGCGGAACGGTAAGCTGTCTCTGTTTCCATTTGTAGGTGACAATGACTGCATTATAGTTCAAGTTGACAAGTTACTTTTTCCTGTTACATTATTTATTTTTGAACTCCGTCGCACACGCCTGGTGGGACGAGGTGAGATAAATGTGGAATATTGCACAACACTGCGCAGATTTTTTCACTCTCTTACATTTTGTGTGGACCAACCTGGAAGAACATTTCAAGTCATCGTGATATGAGTGATTGGCTTGGTGCCGCCAAAATTTGTGACTACGCAAGATATTTTGCGTATTTAAGTAATATATTTCTCCGAAACGCTATTTGGAAATTAATTAGCTCACTGGGAACAATTGTGATATGCGATCTCCATCATGAACAATGTCAGCGAACAGTTTGTCGCACCTACTAAGTAAGGGTTATTTGTAACTCAGTCGTGTGGTGAACGTGTCCGTCTTCAAATCAGTCGATTTTCCAGAACAGTTTTTCATTTAGCTATCAAATTGAAACACTGGCTTAACCCATTGTTGTTCGTACATCAAATGCCCCATACAAAGTGAAGTTCCTCAGCAGAAGTACATGCGCCCTCTCAGATTGTTTATGCGCAGATCTCGGGAATTTTACTAATGCCTTCGCGGAGCACTGGTCTTCAGTGTATATTGCTTGGTTTTAATTGATCCGCGGTGACTCGCTTTTCTTGGACAACTTGCTTTGTCGAACGTTGTGCCAGTCTAAAATCGGGCCGGTCTCCAATGCACACTTGTCAACAACCCATTGCAATTGTAAGACGGCCTTGTTGGGATCTGATCGGAATTTACCCTGAGTTATCTTCCAAAAAGTGCTGATTAAGCATATTACCAGTGCACTATTCACAAATGAAATATAAACTCTGATAACTTGAGCTGTATCCGGCTGATACTGAGGACCGCAGATCGCGTTTAATAACGTACTGTTAATACTCTCTAGGCTTCCACTTCTGTTTGTGCCGCCCCTCAGACTCCTCACTTATCCATTCAGACAGTTTTACATCGCCTGTGCCCAAGGATCTCCGTCTCCACAAGCAGAGAGCGTAAAAGTATGGGACAGTGCGATGAAGAAGCACTATTCTGCAGATACATATTTGGCTACACTACTTGGAGACAATTAACAGGTAGTATAGTAGAGTAGAATCCTTAAAGGAATTGAAGCCTCATGCCGTTCAAAAGCATTATATTCACGCACTCGATTAAATTAGGAATGTACACCACTATCAAGTGGACATGTTGGGCACCTGGACTCAGGATGCTTGTTCGTGTAGCGAACCGTGTGCGTCACACAGAATCTGTTCTTCTCTCAGTTTCACACCGTACATTTCGCTTCACGTGCATCTGCGGTGGATTCTTCTCACACCAGAGAGACAGAACGTTTGATGCCAGGACTCGGAAGTGCCTTCAGTTAATCAAATCCCGCTTTCATCGGTTCCATATCTATCCTCAAAACTGGTCATTTCGGTTTCATCAGCTAGACTTTTTTCTTTTGCAATTCGATTCACTAGACCGTTGCCGCTGAATTTCGTCGGGACTTCATCGAATACTTGCCACATTCTACCACTGCGTTCAGATGTGCTTTGCACTCACACAAAGCTTAAACTCGGGAACTGTGCCTAACTGATGACCCCCAAGAAGGGCGAAACCGGTCGTGGGCTGTCAAAGAGTTTTCAGCAACCTTGTGAGCAGTTTCCTTTATGAAAGCTTATACTAGTTTATCTGAATGAGTGAACTTTATTCGGAATTGCGTTTGGCTTATATGAAGTTCGCTTGCCTGTGCATGCGCTGCAACCGTACAAAATATGTGCACCCAGTCGTTTAGCTACAATTACTCCACGAAATTGTGTGGATACACAAGCTACCGTTGTTTCCACATACAATATACACAAAGAGCTGAAAAATATCTCAGTGAATAAGGCAAGTGGACCTGACAATATTTTACTTGTTTTTAAATTACCGTGTCGTGGAAGTAGCTGTTTCTATCTGCCATCCCTTTCAAGAACCATTTCAATCGAGAGCAACCGGGATCACATCCAATGCGAAGTTCTCTTTCCCGTGCGCGCCAACGTTCTATTTCACGCAATTCGCTCCGGCCTAAGTTGCTGAAAATGCTGAGACTTGACATCGTGACACTCATTGAACCCTTTTTTAATGGTACAAATCGGTTTGCTTACAAACCCAAAAGAACAAAAGTGTTTTTTCTCACGTACCGTGGGCGGCTAAGGCAATTATATTCACATTTTTCTGTACAGTATATCGGTGCCTTTGAGTTATCTAACCGGACGTTGTTCCTCCGAAAGGTCCTTGGGTTCGGCATGCATGAACTTGTATATGCTATTGTGACATGATTACTCAAGTGGAGTTAAACGGATCAGTGTGGGATGATCGGCCAAAATCGCGGAGTCGTCATGTCATCGTTCCCTTTTTAGAGTCTATGGACACCATACATCTTGACGATTCAAGCGTTGTAGAAGCATACATCTTCGACATCGAAGCTGATTGGACTTGTACTTAACTTCCGCTTCTGGTTGTCTCAACATGTTATCCGTGCCGTTTTTCCTAGTTGTAGAACATTTTCCTCAGTCTGTCTTTCTATGTAATTGTGTACACCGTATATATATATATATATATATANAGACGTATTTCCAAACGATTGAGTGCTGCAGACATTTATTTCTCAGTCTTTCTTTCTTTTCATACCCATACTTACAATAGCGTGTTACTCATCCTCACGTCTGTGTGGACTGTTAGAAGTTAATTTCCTACCATCAGACGCTTTACTAGATCTGCATATTAAGGTTCTCGACGCGACTCTTGACGATTTTTCCCACTCCTAGAACGCTGAACCACGAAACCGTCCTTCAGTTGAACAATGGCGTCTTCTGTACACCGGAATATCAGCCTAGAAAAATTCCATAGCCCCGTACTTGATCTCTCCGTCTTTTCGGTGTGAAGTCTTGAAGCTGTTAAGGGAAAGAACCGGCCTGGCTTAGTTCCCCTACTCAGTCATGAAAATATGTGTAAGGGTTCATATCCTCCCACAGATCAGTTAGAAAGCTTTTCTGGAAAGTTTTCAGATGTAACAAAGAAAGAAAACGTTCCTTTTGTCTTTTCTTCAGACTTTCATTTGTAGTGAAGTAGCCGCGAGTGGAGCATCCTTTCTACAATTAGATTCTGTGTTGACAATCAGTAGTGTTTGTTTGCCTGAATTTTTCGCCGCTACAGCATAAGACATCAGATTTATGATAAAACTAAAAAGGGAAAAGTGGCTAAAATTTTGAAACTTTTCAGTGGGTACGAAGTTGAATGAGACCCTCAAAACATGAGTATACCGGAAAGGTACATAAACGGAACGAGTAACTGTTCAATGAGCCACAAAAGACGTATCCAAGCTCTATCGGACAGAGCGGAGGTATATTGTTGCACCACGGAATTTGGGAATGAGGGCGAAAACTGCCCTTTCAGGGCGTTACGAAAAAATGGACAACAAAAAATTTCGTTAGAACTTGCTGAAGAAGGCACTTTGACAATAGCAGAAACAGTGAAACGGATGCCTCTAATTTACAGTTCACTGTAATGTCTATACATCCGTGTTATATCTGCTGCTACTGACCCCGCTCCAGTGACTAGTGCCGGGAAAAAGGACTTACAGAAGGGAACACAGTAGCTACGTTTCGAACAAGCGTGAGTGCGTGCGGGTGCGTGTGGGTGCGTGCGAGTGCGATACCACAACGGCCTCAAGCTATCTATTGAATTTGGCCAGCTACGTTTCGAACAAGCGTGAGTGCGTGTGGGTGCGTGCGAGTGCGTGCGTGCGAGTGCAATACTACAACGGTCTCAAGCTATTTATTGAATTTGGCTCAACGCTGACGCACACTGTCTGGCTCTGATACGAGGCTGTGACGCGATGCATATTGAGTGGGCGTTGTCTTGCTGGTCAGCATCCAGCGCACCTGACTCAGGCATTCAGTGGCTGCTTTCAGGACTCCGACCTTCCTGATAATCCGAGACTCATCCTGGTAGCTAACCTGGATGGCGCGTTCAGCCACCTCCTCGTGATGCCGACTCGATTGTCAGTAAGTCACTCTGGATGGCATGAGTTCGGTAGCTTCAGATGGAGCAGACCACCCTATTTGGTTTCAAATTACTGGTTATTTTTTTTATAGTGATCAACACGATTCAGCTGGTGCTCCTACACCAGTTCCAAGTGCTACGCAGGAGAAACTCGTAGGGCTCACGTGTGATGCAGATCGAAAGCTGGCTCAGCGGCTCACCGATAAATTCACGTTCACGAAATCGTTGATACGAAAGTGATCCCACAATTAACCCATGGTTGTTGTTCCGCCTGTTTCTGACGTAGATTGGCCCTAGTCAGCACCGCTGACGTGCGCACCCACCAAACCTAATTAATGCATATTGAGTGGGCGTTGTCTTGCTGGTCAGCATCCAGCGCACCTGACTCAGGCATTCAGTGGCTGCTTTCAGGACTCCGACCTTCCTGATAATCCGAGACTCATCCTGGTAGCTAACCTGGATGGCGCGTTCAGCCACCTCCTCGTGATGCCGACTGGATTGTCAGGAAGTCACTCTGGATGGCCTGAGTTCGGTAGCTTCAGATGGAGCAGACCACCCTATTTGGTTTCAAATCACTGGTTATTTTTTTTATGGTGATCAACACGATTCAGCTGGTGCTCCTACACCAGTTCCAAGTGCTACGCAGGAGAAACTCGTTGGGCTCACGTGTGATGCAGATCGAAAGCTCGCTCAGCGGCTCACCGATGAATTCACGTTCACGAAAGTGTTGATACCAACGTGATCCCACATTTAAACTATGGTTGTTTTTCACGCCGGTTTCTGACGTAGATTGGCCCTAGTCAACACCGCTGACGTGCGCACTCACCAAACATAATTCAGATAAACCTGGCCGAGTAAAGGCCTCCGGCTTCCGCTAGTCGCAACAAGAGTGAGAGTAACTGTTGTACCCGGTTGACAAGTGTAAAACACGCAAACCGTGTTGTTCGCAATTGACTAGCTGTATCAAAACCAGGTTACGTGTGCTTAACTGGCTAGTACACACGGAGGAATATAATGGCCCGACCAAACTATTGGTTAAACAGCTCCACGTTCTACCGACTCTGAAACTTATACCACCTGGTTTAAGAAACTCCTAGACTGCACTGTACAAACCGCAATTCGATATTTTGCCAGCTAGCATTGACCTTTTTGGGGTTTACGCAAGGGTCGCGATTCGGCATCATGACACCGGAGCAAGTTTTGTCGCTTCTGGATCTCTGCGCACGTGGAAATCTGTTTCCCGACGTCATTCCCAGCGGGCCCTTCGTGTGGGGGCAACTGCACCGCCGCTCAGACTTCAAACCATCAGAGGCGCTATGATGAAGAGGGTGTTGTGCTCAGCAGGTCGTGGAAGAGACTACAGCAAGGAAACTGCGGCCAACTATAGGACATCAAACTGTGCCCGATACAGTTGCTGTCCACTCCCAGACGTGGATAGCCAGCTAAGTCAAACAGTGATGCAATCGGGTTGGAATTTGATCAAGCAAATTACAAGGGAGTAAATTGACCATACAATCTACTTGACGGGCAGTAAGTTTCCATGTCTAGACAGGCTCATGACTTTAACGGTTTGCCGGCTAGGTGCTAATGCTCTTGCCGAGCAATCCAGTTTTATGCTATTATCTGGTATCCGTCCATTTATGCCCTGTCCGGGTTATTCTAGCTTCGAGAATTCCAAGTGGACCGGCTAAGATCAATTTCGTTATCGTCCTTTCTTGTTCAGTGCTTCCATAAAGTCCCTGCTGACAGACGCAAGCTTAGGTTGAAGCTTCCCTCATTCCAATACGCACATCTTCAGCGAGACGGTTGTGTTGAAGATACCTCACTGTTACACACTTTGCTACGTCACTCTTCAGCGACTGCCGCTAACTTCAGTTTGGAATTTGTTGAAATCTCGAAGACGTTCAACTCGCTTTCGTACAACACAACTGTCATATGTATTTGGGGCACCATCGCCCTCTAATTAAATGTATTGCAAAGTCCTGTGAGAAAACTACAGCAATTCATTGATGCAGAGGAGTAAGGCAGGGTAGCCACTCCCTCCAATGTTACACATCATGAACGCGGATTAGGTTCTCAGATTGTCGATGCCGCAACTGGGCTGCCAGTGCCATGTCAACTTAGTCAGTGGTTTGGGTTTTACTGTGTCAGGACGCGCCCAGACATGAAAAAAGCAGTGTGACGCATCCCCAAGGTCACCATCGGCACGACACGTCCGGAAAGTAGGTGAGTTGGCGGCTCTCACCTTACGCGGCTTAGCAACAGACGACCAGCGCAGCGGGCCTGAAAGTGCTCACGACCGGAACACCACCATGGCTGTACGGAGCGAACAAGTGAACGACCATATTCGGCCATTTAGTCGTCCTATATATTAACGCAGACGCTCTGTATGTTTTTTCCTGACAATACAGCCGTGTCCCCAGTTCTCTGTCTTCTCCCTATCGCGTAGTCTGGTAGGCTCAATACAGGCGTAACCAACAGACGGCCACTCACGATACAACACACTGATGACTGAGTCATGTGTTCAGAAAGTCAGGCTCAACTTAAAGATGAGCTTGAAGCCACTGATGTCTTGAGGAGGGTCAGTATCAAAACCAACGCCGGAAAGACAAGCACTGTGGTGATTTGTAGGGACAGTAAACATCGAACAACCACTTTTCAGTCGAACCTTAAAGCTGAGCTATGGAAATCATCACTCTTCTGGGTCTAACATACAATGTGATTTCTCTAGGGCGTCCTCTTTACTTTCATGGTACTGGTAGCCTATACCCACTGACAGCAGTCATTGAAGCAACAATAGAAGCTGCAGCAGATATTACAAGAAACTGTCTAATTCTGAGGCTGACACATTTGCATGTGCTCGGCCAAGTCCACAGCAATACCCTCAAAAGGTTGGATAATCACATCAGGCGATCTAAGGCTAAGTCTACCGAGGGATGCTTCAATCAGCTACATCCACGCGGGTGAACAATATGAGAACTCATTATCTCAAGGCCAAGTTCAACCAGTAGAAAAAATGGATGGGGAAAGCAGTCTACCCACAGTGCCGAATACTAGGCAACGTGGTGAATGATCCTGCATTTGCGAGGATCATTTGTTATCTCGTTCCGGTCCTCTACCGTGGAAACAGTGGTCAACCGGAGAGTTTGGCGCACATTCTGCAGTCCTGTTAGATCAACATGATACTCGACGTGTCTTTCATAATCGAGCTGTAAGAGAACTCGGAAAACGTCTCCGTCATCTGGGAGACACCATGTATGAGGAGTTGAGTGCAGCTATTTCAACGTTTTTTTGTCAACAAGGCCCAACTGCTGTCCAGAAGAGTTGAACAACAACCACAGGTGTGGATATAGTCTCAAATGGGCGCGGAAAGCTTGTATGGAATAAGAAGAGACAGAAATACGGTTCCAGCGAGTCTTTACCCGCTATTACCTCAGCCCTACCTGCCATCGATTGTGATGTTGATTTTTGGTTCACGAACCCGCGAGCATTTCATATAAAGGTATCTGCTTTCCTCAGTTCACAAAGAGTGTTATTGGCTTGCAGTTCTATCCAAACCAGTACCTACACTAGGAAGTATGGGCAAAATACCGAGGAAAAACTGCGCACAACAGATAACGGATAGCTGAAACAAAAAACAGAACGGCTTCAAAACCTGTCATTTGGCAAAGTTCAGGTGACCTCACTGCCTGTAAGTACCTCACTCGATAGAAGATGACTGGTTCGGAATTACCCGCGCATCTATGTCCGCTTAAAACAAAACTCCAGGTTTGTAACCTGAGATGTATTCATGACATGCTGCGATCCTCGCGGTACAATCAATAAAGGTTTAACTGTGAGCTAAGAACGACTCCTTCAACTTCTATTTCGTTTCACAAAGTATCTCCTTATCCGGCAACTTAGAAGAATGGGATTTTTCTCTTCTCCCCTCTTCTCTTCCTGAACAAGAGAACGGAAATCAAGGCCCAAGGCACTTGCTAGCCAGTGGACGGGATATTAGGTCTATCCGAGGCAATCGGATGCATGTATGAAGCAACTTACTCTTTTTTATTTGACTGTAGGCAGCCGACGAGTGTGCTCGCGTTCATTTCGCTTTGATTATCTGACCAGACTACCTCCAACTACAGTTTCATCCTATTAATAACCACGAATTACAGAAATAGTATGAATTCACTCGCGGCACACGCAAATCATTCGTGAAGATGCCCTGTAGAATTGCCACTTATGTGGGAAACTCCGTATCGTAATGAATATCTGGAACTGCACGTATCCACAAGATTATATTGAAAAATAACTAAGCGAGCTTTAGTTACTAGTCGACAAATTGGTATAGTGTGTAGACGGTGGACCAACAGTTATTTTGGCCACCCCGGTCCGATCTACTCCGATCAAACTTATTAAATATAAAATACCGATTACCTCGAAGGCATCCATAAACCAATTACTCACGCATGAGCACAAAACCCATTGAGCGCGATGAGGCGAGGCCAAACACCATCAAGGCCAATCTAGTGATCTACTCCGTTGCAAGTAATAAGGCGAAGTCAGCTTGCGTGACACTCATCGGCTCCGTCAATAATGCCATAGGGCCTTGATTTGAAGGTCAGTCAGATTGATGATCTGATGACTGCTGCTAAGAAGAAACCAAGTTAAGGTGCACAGCTCCAACTGATGTGCATGCAATATTGCGTACCCTGTCTAGGAACCTCAGAACAGGGTATGTTGAATAGCAAGCAACACAATATTGCTCAAATGTTCTGCCTCCCACGTAGAATTCACCAGTGAAAGGAGCAGTTCAGAGCGATAAAATGACATTCAGCAACGCGAAAAATGTTGAACGAATAAAGCACGAAAATGAGCCGAGTGACAGTTAGAATTAAGTCGTAACAAGCCGTTCTTCAAATAATAATAAAAAATCGTTCAGCTGTAGCGCCCTCTCGGTGCCTAGCTGCCATGCCACCCGAAGGAAGCACGAGGGCTGGGATACTGCCAGGTTGCCCAAGCCTAGACAGGGGAAGTCGAGTGGCGGAGGTCGGATTCGAACCGCGGACCTTCAGGTTAGTAATCCGCGCTCTAACCACTTCGGCCATCTCGCCCCCACTTGAAAGAGATACGGAAATCGAAACAAAATAGAGGAAGTTGGAGACATGGGGGCATTGAACTAAGATGCCGAAGCGACCGGAAACTGGGGAATTAGTTTTCGGTCAATACATTCAAGTACTGTCCCAAGTAGGGAAGAAGGTCGACACCAAACTGCATTGCATTGGAAAAGCAGAGTTTGCCTGATTTACTTTATAGACATTGAGTGTGGTGGTTGTTTCAACTCAAAGTCAAGTGTCCACCATGTCGGTCAACTGCTTGTAGGGTTTCTATGCTTATAAAATAGAGGATACGAAATATACTCGTGGTTCGTGGGAATGCGCAAAACGCCCAGTATCGAGGGAGCACAGTACAGTCCTGAAGAAGCCGATTTTTAATGGTTCACGTGACTGCAGAATCAGATAAGAAAGGAAGATACTAGCCACGGCCTAGTTCACAACAATGAGCCATCCACTGCACGGTAAGCAGTTTTTGTGGGCTATTAACGTGAAAGTGAAAAAGTGGACTAATTCTTGAAATGCATACCACACAGTCGACTTCATTCATAGGAGGCAGAGTTTAACATAGTGTCACGATTATTACTATCCGATAGATCGCATCAGGTTTGTTCTTCCGAATCAGTTAAGGAAGCACGAGGGCTGGGATACTGCCAGGTTGCCCAAGCCTAGACAGGGGAAGTCGAGTGGCGGAGGTCGGATTCGAACCGCGGACCTTCAGGTTAGTAATCCGCGCTCTAACCACTTCGGCCATCTCGCCCCCACTTGAAAGAGATACGGAAATCGAAACAAAATAGAGGAAGTTGGAGACATGGGGGCATTGAACTAAGATGCCGAAGCGACCGGAAACTGGGGAATTAGTTTTCGGTCAATACATTCAAGTACTGTCCCAAGTAGGGAAGAAGGTCGACACCAAACTGCATTGCATTGGAAAAGCAGAGTTTGCCTGATTTACTTTATAGACATTGAGTGTGGTGGTTGTTTCAACTCAAAGTCAAGTGTCCACCATGTCGGTCAACTGCTTGTAGGGTTTCTATGCTTATAAAATAGAGGATACGAAATATACTCGTGGTTCGTGGGAATGCGCAAAACGCCCAGTATCGAGGGAGCACAGTACAGTCCTGAAGAAGCCGATTTTTAATGGTTCACGTGACTGCAGAATCAGATAAGAAAGGAAGATACTAGCCACGGCCTAGTTCACAACAATGAGCCATCCACTGCACGGTAAGCAGTTTTTGTGGGCTATTAACGTGAAAGTGAAAAAGTGGACTAATTCTTGAAATGCATACCACACAGTCGACTTCATTCATAGGAGGCAGAGTTTAACATAGTGTCACGATTATTACTATCCGATAGATCGCATCAGGTTTGTTCTTCCGAATCAGTTTATTCTTAGTATCAGGAAGGTCAGATTCCTGAAGGTAACCCCAGAACCTACTGCTCCATCAAAATCTCAACAGGTAAGCATCCAGGCCAGTCAATCATTCAATCAATTCAGCAAAAGCTGATGAGTGTTCATGCACGCCACAGAAGCACGACCGAATGTGATCAGCGTTCAGGCATTTCATAGAGGCACGATCGATGCTGACGGGTGTTCACTAACGTCTATCAGACAGCCTGAATCAATGTCAGAAAGTCCCCTTTAAATAGCGTGGGGCCGTTGTAACTTTTGCTCTCGCACTCGCTCGTTCGGAATATAGCTGTTGTGTTCCCTTCTGTGAGTCTTTCTCCTCCGGCACTAGGCACTGGAGCGGGTTAGCAGCAGACACCACAGACTGGCGAATCAGCAGATATAACACTTAGACCGTACACTATCTAGGTATGATCATTCTGGCGTCCATTTCACAAAAGACTAAACACTAAAATACCACGGGTGGGTTAAAAACAACAGCACATCAAGATCCTTTGGAAAAGAACAGTCCGCTGTTAGAACATTTTTGAGTTCTGAGTGGGCTGTTCGTTAAGATTCCCACACCCATTAAGGGCATCCCGGTTAACCATACAAGCGGTCCCAAGAGGACAGAATACTTTTCTGACACGAAAACCGAAGTGACAAGTGATAAGTAGTGGGCTCTCCACTAAAAGCTCCCCGAACTTTAAAACCTTTAAATGAATTAGTTAAGATTGCTACCCAATCAACAGCGCACTGAAGATATCTCCTCGAATGGTGACGAAACGTTTGCAAATCAATTGCCAAGCTCGGTGAACAGATCAACAGCCACCTGATCAATTACCAAACAATTCTGGTGTATTTTGACAGAAACTTGTGAAGGTAAGCCACTGGGAAATCACCAATTACGCTTCAAACCGAGTCGATTTTTCAGCCGGGTGCTGTCGGATAGATATAAAAGAGCATTCATTCGCGACGGATCACCAAACAAGTGTATTTTCCTTATTTGTGCTTGTCTATGTTTACATATTCAAACTAACGTACTGAAGCTTTTAGTCTTACCTTTGTGAGTGTCGACACACTTATTGGTTAGTCTAGGCCCACACAACCCACTGTACTTTGCGTTTTCAAGGCTTGTTAAGCGTAGTTCTCGAGGTGGGAAAGACTGACTGTATTGGTTGAAATATGCAGTACGTTGCTTATCTGGGCTAGTTAGCACTTAACTGGAGGACTATGAGAAACTACATTGGCTCCGTGTCTTTCGAAGGTAAGTTATTCCAACTAAAACGAGTCCATATGAGTCAGTAGATGTGGGGTACGTGACACGCTTTAGGAACATGAGATTCTATTACCCTTGAAAAGTGAGGCTCTCTGAGGTACAGAGACAGTGTGGCATGTGATACTACATGCAGAAACCTAAATACGGGGAATCCAAAATCCCATTGAACTACCAGCCATTTAAAAAAACCTCAGGGGGGACAATAAATTCACATGACAAGTGAGAACCCGTCGCTCAGAGAGCTAGTCAACACGTGACCATTGACAGTAACTGAAGAATGAATGACGCTACATCCTGTCTACGTGCGGGTAAGTCACACTGCTGATCAGTCGCTCGCCGTCAAATGGTTTTGTCTTTAACTGCTAGCTGGGAGGTTACGGGTTCGAAACTCCTGGGGATTTTGTGAGATGCACATTACTGGTGATTCCCCAATGAGAATGGAACGGCCGTGCAGTGCTTATTGGCACTTCAGGAGAGATGGACTTTATTTATGGCAGGAAAACTCCACTGAAAATTCCAAAATCTCCTCCCACTACCAACCAAGGGTCCGAAATTGTTTATTTGTAATCGTCACACTCTCTGAAGCACTGATGCAGTGAAAGGCGGCATAGATAATAAGATAAACTGAATGAAACAATCCCAAGGATCAGCTTGTGAGGTTCAAGTTCCAGTTTGGTACTAATATCGAAATGCGGAGAGGTAAATAAGATAGCCATAGACGAAGAAGTCACTAGAAAAAGCGTACGCAATTCACTTGGTTGAGTCTGGACGAATCTCATCCATCTTCAGAACGAGACCAATCATTTCTTGAAGGTATACCTAATGTCATTCGAGAAAAATAGGGATAACTGACAGCCCTGTTGCGCAATACATTACAAAGATAACGTAGCTTTGGTATCCCGGCCTGGTTTCTCGGAATAATCAGCAAACGCATTTCGCATGTATTCGCACTTTATCGTGTCAAATGGGTTCAGGATGAATGTAATGATTGCTAGAGCATATTTTGGAAGTAAATTCGCACAACCTTTCAATTAGAAACGTTTTCGGTTCTATCTATGAGTTTTCCTCACCCCTACTGAGAGTCTCCGACGCTACCAATAGATAAGAAGAGCAAAAAGTAAAAATCGCAAACAAATTAAACAGAAACGTGCATTAAGCCAACTGTTTGTGATAAGGAATATAAACGGTTCCTCATGTATTGACTGTTGCGGTAAATTTTCGGTATTTAACCCTCACAGGAAGTAAGATGAGTTTTCAAGAGTTTCGTACGCACGAAACAATAAGTGATCAAGAAAACTGAACGGCGTAATTACTGATGCCCAAATAACTTCGTAAGTATGCACTCTTATCCAGTTAGATTAGTGGAGCAGCAGGGAGCCTGTCTCTCGCCAGACAAATATATCATTAATACACTTGGTCGTTGGCTTGTTAGCTGAGCTGGGCAATTTGTTTGCAAACGTTTCATCACCAATCGAGGTGACATCATTAGTGCGTTATTGGGGAGCGTAGTTATGCGTAGCGGTGGGTTAGTGGTTGTGGCACAACCACTAGGCTCCCCAATAACGCACTGATGATGTCACGTCGATTGGTGACGAAACGTTTGCAATCAAATTGCCCAGCTCAGCGAACAAGCCAACGACCATCTACCCTAGCTGAGCTACCGACATCTTCCTCTATTGA
>NW_008751741.1:1614204-1633118 GCF_000715545.1 Opisthorchis viverrini
GACCATCTACCCTAGCTGAGCTACCGACATTTTCCTCTATTGATACACTTATTAAAGACTCGGTTGTTGCAGGGGCCGAATTGTACTCCAGACTACCCACATGAATTGGAAGTCAGATTCCGAACCTCATCTCGCCCTCGCAGGATCTTTCTTAGTTGGTGCGCAACGTAATGAGTCACAGTCCCGATAAATTCATTCAGACGGTGAGCTAGTATTGTTGCGCGTATGTGCTCGTTCACATGCGTATCTGGTGTCTGTGAGCTCTAGATAGGGTTATTCGTAGTTCCTGGGGCGAGTAGAGTTACTGAATGACACTCCAAAACTACCGTATTTTGCAGTTGGAATTCAGGTTTGAACGTGCCCGCATTTTAATAGATGACAAGCCAGATGCATTGAAAAGGAAGTCTATCAGTTTGGAAACAGCGACTGACTACCGTTCAGAAAGTTCAAGAAGAGTAATCATGACAACATCTAATCTAACTCGTATGACAAAATAGACATCAATCAGCCTCATTCGTTAGAATGGCCCGGATGCAATGCATAAAACTGACTAGCGATGTGTCATTCTAACTAGGAGTCTTCTGTCATGATACCCTTCATTTGATGAGAACGAACTTCCTTGATATTTTTCCAATCATAGAACAGGTGTGCTACATCTAACTTCCCTTCCATCTTAAAAACATACAAACTAAACTAGCATATCTAAGAACAAACTTTGCGATACAGTCAGTCTCGTAAAAGTTGTGATCAGATTCGTAACGATTGCTTCTTTCCTGTTCGTTTGACGGAAGTGGCGTCATGGAACCATTTGGAAGAGCTGACAACTGGTTCCCGTCGTTTCTTCAAAATGGATGTGAAACCAAAGTCCGGTGACGTTTGGGAGAGAATGTGAGGAAAAATTAGTGATAGTTTCTGCTTCATCCCATCAATCTTAGGTGTTGCCATCAAGCAGAAATGCGGTTTCTATTGCACAAAGGCATCACGGCCAAAAAATGTAAAAGATCTATGCAAGATGTATGCCGAAAAACCGCGTAAAAGCGGTAATTTTATTCTTGTCAAACACTCGCTCATCCTCGGAAAGTTCCGCTTAAAAGTTTTAAGGAAAATTTGAAAATTTAACTGGGAGTTTTCTTCATATTTATCGTTGTAATGATTGGTAGATGCAGCCCTAAAATCAACATCATTTCGAGAATATCTGTCAGACAGGTGTTCTTGAATAAGGGCTCAATTTACTAACAGGATTCATCACTGTCCTTCTCGAATAAAGATACCAGCATGTGACCGCTTGTAATCATTGGCGCGTGTAGTCTGCGTTCCCACTATCGTGCCTTTGAGTAAATAAACTTGAATCGGATACCTAGGCCTCACAGTTTTGACAAAGTTACTCAGCACTGGGCTTAGCTCTTGGTTAAGCCTGACCTAGTTGATAACGCATTAAGGCTATCGGAAGCATGAATGCCGGCCAATCATGAACAATGATGAACGTTCAGAAATAGAGAATTATGTCCAAGTGACTGGTTTGCGTACTGAAGTCAAGGGCTTCATTCAAGTCTTCATTGTACCAGTCTTTGTAGATGAAATGAGTTTGGTGTATTCGCTACTGTGTGGACGATTTTTCGTCTCCCCTTGATATGTTGTGTCCCTGGGGTTTCGGAGGAAGTCAAGCACAGATATAAATCAAGAACTGGGTAGATTTCTCAATAAAATTTTGCCAAATACATATTCACGTAATCAGGACGTATACAAATTATCAGGCCCTGACTACGGTTAAACATGAGCGAAATCTTAGATTTTGTCCCTGTGGTGGTATCAGAAAAGGGTGTTCGGAAAAACATGATGCCGACTAAACACTAGAGTCATCCACTATACTTGGAACGAAGCTACACAAAAATGATAAGACAATTGGGTTCATAACAGGGCGCTTATGTCAGACGTCATGTGGAGACGTTTCACAGCCCACAAATGACTCTCCATCTCAGGGACAGATGGCCAGTTTATATCCGTAAATTGTGGCTAAGGTATTAGTGAAAGCCAAGATGCAACAGTGTGCTTCCTGTATCTGCACCGCTGAACCACTCGGTTCAAGCCTGGTGAGTGAAAACGAATTATGTCAGTTAGATATGTATAAGGTGCGATCTATCGAACCGATTGCAGTGCAGGTCAGCTTCACTGGTGAATCGTGACGTACATCTACCTACTGACGGGTTTATCAGTAGCATGTATCAGATTCAACACTTCACTGCATTTTCCCCCGGGTCACACGATGACTATCTTACTTCCACTCATATACAACCATTTTTGACGTCTCAGAAGGAGTGAAGAGGTATCAGGGTTTAACGGGATAGCACAAAGATAAATATGCTGTTGATACGATTATGTCCGTGTACATTTCGGACCCCAGACGCTGACCTGTCCTTCAGCGAACATTGATCCTGGAAAAAACGGGGACAGTTGGCTGCAGAAAAAATACTTCGGAGTACACCATGTGAAGTGTACTTGGAGACCAGGAGAAATAACAAAGTTGTAAACACGTAAGTTTTCCACCTTCAACACAATGGCTTATCGGTGAAAACAGGCTGACAGGCAACCAGTTTGAGGAAACAACAAAAATAATGAGATGCATCTTGGAAACTATGGGAGAAAAGCACATGATAACCCATACGATAAACTACTGGAGATTGCGTTATCTCTCAGCTTTGGGTACTGAGCACATCCTAGTGCCCCTATGCGGTGTCTTCTGAAACAAATACTTGCTGATTATCATGTTAGTTACGTCATCTGATTGTGATCAAGTGGGAGATTAGTTCATCACCTCAGCAAACATCCAAGCAAAACTGTAAGCAGAACACGAATAGGCTAATGGTGAGGAGACTGTCAGCTGGTCTGCGCTTACTTATCCGGGGAACGAAATTAACCAGGCTGGTTCAATACGGTGGTTTTGATACCGACTACGATTCGGTCCGCTTTGCCTTGACAACAAGGGTCTACTCAGCTCGACGACCCATTTATCATAAATGGTTTTGTTAAGCTATCAATATTGTCATCTGTAGACCGAGTTTGGTCTAATGCATCTGCTTAGGAGTATACTGTATACGTGAGCCATGAATGGCCTCACTCCGGTTGATGGAAGTTGTAGTGCATGTCTGGGAGAACATTTAGCCATAATGGCACAGACTGCTTCACTTGGTGATGATTTCTTCACTTACCCAGCCTTGTCGGTTAGTCAAACAGCCGCGAATGTTTGGATGCTGAATGGTGTGGTCGATATATTCGAAATTGGCTCAAAAGAACGCCTAATTTCTGAGGCTACTCAATAAAATGCGCGTTGCAACGGTGGCATCCAGGTTTAATCATGTTGATATTCCACTTCAGGAATCAATTCTGCTCTGCAATCAAGTCTCTTAAAGAAAATCAGTTTTAACTGGTATTGCGGGAGATGTATGGTGCCCAGGTTTGGGGTCCCTCGTTTGTCGCTAAGTTATTGTTGGCCATCATGTATCACTAGCTACCACACTCAGAAATCTAGTTGTTTCGAAAGTAGTCCCCTCCAATTGGAAGGGGGATAAATTCCCACATCGTCCTATTGGTTGCAAGTTTGAATCTCGCTAGAGATATGCACTACTGATGATTCACAACAAAGATAAAGCAGTTGTACTGTGATTCTCGGCTTTTCACCATATACTGACTTCATTCATAGTACGATATCTGCATCAAAATCTTCGCGAACGGTCTACTGGATACCCTAAAGTTTCCTCGATCTTCATAAAGGATCCTATGGGCACCAAGGCAGAGAAAAGTTGCAGGCAGAGCATGGTTGGTCCAAGCGCATCCATTTGATGAGAGTCAGTCAGGATGAAACGCTTAGTGGTTTCCGTTTATGGAACTGTCTAATAATATTGCTTACCTGAAGTTAGGGTAACGCAGGGGCAAAATAATATGTAATGTTGAGAAACAAAGTGCTATTGTATGTCAGATCACTCAATGTGCGGGGAAGCTGTTAGAAGCTTAGTTGACCATTGAGTGTCGCAGATTCGTGTTCTGGGTGATTCCAGCTCTCGTAAAACATATTCATGCCAAACGGAAATGGTTCGCCGCGTTTTCGCTGATTGATAACTAAGCTACAGCAATCTTTTCCAAACTATGAGTGACAGTGACGAGCTTCTGGTTGACCGAAATGTTGACATACTGATTCTTGGTTGTGTCTGATAAGTTTATGCGTTCGTTGCATTCAAATCGGTGTTCGCAAAAGAAATGGGAATATTGTGTTGGCTATTCTTGTTCAGAAACACAAAAAATACGTGGGTATATACAAACGAATACTCAGTCCTGGATGTTCAAATTCGTACACAGCTGCACTATTCGGTTATTTTAACTGTAGGGCGTGCTGCCAATAGATCTCAGTAGGCAACTTCAAATCGTCTCCGTTAGACAGAAGCGAACAAATTGGACTGCTGAGCTTGTGATGGTTAAGCTGATTCATTCCTGGAAGGCATCCTGTCTCTTCAAACGAAGAAAGTAGGCAGCGATGCACTTTTACACTACACTGAAGCTTGAGTTTGCAGTCGAATGTATCACCGTGTACATGTTGCATGAGGTTACGAATGTGGTTATTAAGAAGATAACAGAAAGGAAATTTCCAGAAGAACCATCGAACAAAAGCCAGTCAGCTATTTAAACTCTCTGCCAAGAAGGAAAGAATCCACTTAGCCATGAAAATGGAGTTAAAAGCAGTATTGCTCATTTTGTAAAATATCGACTGTCATAATGCAATGGAACAAATCTGTAGGCTTCCGTAAGCCTCAGCTTTTTGGTCTTTTAAAATCTCGCATCATTTACATATTCGTTCCATTGTAGTTAGGGACGGTCCACTTGTCGTCAGTTATTTAAATGGTTGGTAGATATCTTCAAACGTACCGGGCAGTCCTTGAGAAACGCCTGCGAACTTTCAGTCTCCCGCGCACTGATATGTTTCGGACCATCGAGCGTTCACTTCCTACTTATTTTCCTCTTGCAGAAACGTTGAACTTTTAACACTATTCCCTAGAGGGGTCGCGTATGTCTGGTTGATCTACCCCATTCATAAAAATTCATTTTACGGTGTACCACCACTTATAAGCAAATTGAAGATGTCCTTTGGGATCGACGTTGACAGGCATTTCTATGGCGAAACTCGAGTAATCGGCAGAAGGTAAAACGGTCAACGACGACCAACGTATAGATAATATTTAGATAAAATTTTACCTGAAGAACAGGTTGAAAACCTGCTCCCAGTTTTTAACGAACTCTACCATAACATTGCTTCTACCTGTGGTTTGGAAGTGAAGAACAACTTCCTTTTTGGACGTCTTGGAATTCTGATGGCATCATGTTTCTGTCCGTCACGAAGAGACTGGACCTTACCGTGGTATGGCGGTTTGCGCACCTCAGCGATCCATTGAGCTATACTGGAGAGTGTCCCGCGACACTCACAGAGTCTCTCATACCCGGTTGTTCAATGGTTAGAGGTCTGACGAACACAGTCTCCTGGCCCTCCAGGTTGGGGGTTCGAACATGTGGCGACTTGTTCCGTAGAAATGGTAATGCATTTGCATTTCCCGGCAAACACCGCTGCCTTGCGGTTAGGCTTTTGAGCCAAATCATCATCATCATCGACAGCATGACATCAGTGTTCAACACCGACGCTTCACTGCTGTACAACCATGAATTCATGGTTGTACAGCAGTGAAGCGTCGGTGTTGAACACTGATGTCATGCTGTCGATGATGATGATTACGTCTCTGTCCGTCCACAGAAAGCCTACCTGAACTGAACAGCAAATAAACTTCACAAGCTTCTGTCCTGTGTAAAGTGCACTCCAGTAGACTCGCTGAGGAGACTGAATCACTCAAAAGTGGCCGAACAAATGTCCCGACCCTTTTTTATTTAAAAGGCATCTCAGGATATGCGGTAAATTGGAAGCACAAAATTGGAAGCCGAAAAACCCCAGGGTTCCCGAAATCAGTGACCATGCCTCTAGTCAACCTGAACTTTAAACGGGGTCCTACGCCGGACGTTCACCGAAGCACAGCTGAACTTTAAGGCAAATACGAGGGCTATGTCAATCCCGCCGATCACAACGCCTGTCAATTTTAGCAGCTAGTTATTGGGTTTACCAAACCAGCTACAGTTAGTGTCAGGATGCACCCAGACATGGAAAAAGTGCATGTGCAGAGAGTGACGGATCCCCAAGGTCACCGTCGGTACGACACGTCCAGAAAGCAGGTGCGTTGGCGGAGCTCACCAAACATGGCTTAGCAACATATGACCAGCGGAGTGGGCCTGAGATTGTTCACGACCGGAACACCGCCATTGGCTGTACGGAGCGAACAAGTGAACGACCACGTTCGGCCATTTAGTCGTCCTATATATTTACGCAGACGCTCTGTATGTTTTGTCCCGACGATACAGCCGTGTCCCCAGTTCTCTGTCTTCTCCCTATCGCGTAGTCTGGCAGGCTCAGTGCAGGCGGCCACCCACGATACAACAGTTAGGGTGATACATGCGTCGGTACAACTGACTGAACACTGGAGAGCAAGCAAAGGAACACCTGCTGAAGTGACCTGGCGCAAACTCATCAGTCACCAGACGCAGAGTCGAACCTTGCTCTTCGATTAAGGCTTTTGGACGAAGCATCTGGCTACATAGCCTAAAGTTCCTTAAGCTAATAGTGAGTAGTCAGTTCAAGCCCGTAATCTTTGAGCAGAAAGACTTGTGTGTTAGTTCAAGACTTACATGAATTTATTGACTGGTTATATTGCATTTTAATTTCACATAAACGATGCCATTAGCCCTGTAATAGGTTTCGTCTTATTCCGTTTTATACTTATTGTCACAAATGTTACTGTACGAAATGAATTAAACCCAAAAAAAGTGTTGTTCTTATCGCATTGTTGGGACTGATCCGGCGATCAGGTTACTCTAACATCATCTAAGTACCAGTGAAATTATCGGCCAACGGAACACGTTTATGCTGTTAATTGCTCGAGACACTTGGGTATGTGGTTCAGCATTGCAATGCAGGATAAAGTCAACGCAGAGTTGTGGGCACTAAAACGCCACTGTTACAAGATATGCGCTCACCACCCTGGTTTTGTTTCATCTATGTGTCGCGGTTGGCTTCAGACAACCGGTACGCCAAAGCGTCCGTACACGTGACCCGCTCTTGTCTTGCTGCCAATCACTACCCAACTGTTATTGATTTTTCCCGCTTGTTGACTAATTCTGGTCTGGGCTAGTGTCTGGCTCCTGCTTGCTCGTGTTGAGACACGAATCAGCTAGTCTGGAGTCGTACACAAATGCGTGGTTGCCTGCGATGTGCACACAGTCATGATATCCATGGTTTGTGCCAATCGGGAAAGAGGGTTTCTAAGCGGCTTCACCAAGACGAACGAATACTTTTTGTAAAAAAAAACTTCTGCATTCAGAGACAAACGTTGCGAACCCAGATCCTGTGCATACGCAGACAGTTGCTCGACAGCTCATGCAATCCTTTTTATTACTTTGTCGGACACTTGGTAGTGCTGTGCGTCCGGAAAGGATCGTCTTGAAAGGCAGTTCTCATAGTTTGAACGAAGCCCACACAGTTAGAAATGTGCGATAGGCGCGTATCATTTGTGCGTTTCTAGCTATTGTGTTGAAAAGTTCTCAGCCTAACTTAGTTGTTGGATTCCGCAAAGTATTTGGTAACCGTAGCTCAAGAGTGCGTATTTGTAAAATCTGAAATGCTAAAACGCGAAATCGCAACATTGTTTTCAATTGATTTTAGGTCAAAGAGTTAGCCATTTGGGATTTTCCAGTCTGGAGCAACGAGCAGAATAAATCAGCCAGGAAAATTCAAGAATATATGATACTACTACTGAGTAACGAGTGCCAATCATTTTTGTAATGCACTACTCATAAGGTTGCTGAAAACTCCTCGACAGCCCACGACCGGTTTCACCCTTCTTGGGGCTCATCAGGTAGGCACAATCCCCGAGTTTCCGTCAAGATTATGTTCTACGAAACCAAATTGCACCAAATTAGCGAATATACACTCATTTGTAAACTAATTTGGGTTTTCAGGAAACTCGCCTGGAACCCAACTTTGTCTCTCGGTTTTGATGTTTCCAGGCCTGTTCATTTGCTAAAAGGTGATGTGCACACTTTCAGCGACGAGATTTCGGCAGTAGGACCGGTACGACTTTAGGTGGTGTCAACTCTGGAAAGGTTTGACCAGATCCATGACATGATTCCAGCAGGTAGTCGAATAGCAGCAAAAAATATTGCGGAGAAACTTGAGGTATCCGCGGAACGTGTTGGGTTCATAATGCAGACCGATTGACTATGTAAAAGCTGTCAGCCAAGTGAATGCCAAAATAGATGAATGCTGGCGAGAAAAGGCATCAAGTGAGCACTTCCAAATCGACTTGGCAGCATTCCCAGAGAGGTGGTGTCAACTCTCTGCAAAGACTACCTACAGATCGGGAAACACGGTTATATTGCTATGATCGTGAAACTAAAAAAAAACGACCAATGCAAAGGCAGCGGTTAGGTTCTACGAGACCGGAAGCCAGTGGGAAAGGTTACGGTCACATAGTTTAGGGATCATGAAGGTGTAATGCCTAATTATCTCCCAAAGGGTTGAACTGTTGATGTAAAATAGCGTCCGGTTTGAGTCGCTCCAGTTGGAGCGACCAGGATCGGGAAACACGGTTATATTGCTATGATCGTGAAACTAAAAAAAAACGACCAATGCAAAGGCAGCGGTTAGGTTCTACGAGACCGGAAGCCAGTGGGAAAGGTTACGGTCACATAGTTTAGGGATCATGAAGGTGTAATGCCTAATTATCTCCCAAAGGGTTGAACTGTTGATGTAAAATAGCGTCCGGTTTGAGTCCAGTCAGTTGGAGCGACCAGGCCTCAAGAAGGGCGAAACCGGTCGTGAACTTTCGAAGACTTTACAGCTACCTTGTGAGTGGTGTTACTTGCGCCGACTAAGGTGAGCTCCAACTCGTTATCTCCAGTTTTCAGAGCTTCAGAAGGTGTTGGAAAGAGTCCGGTTTCTTATCGATAAAAGGTTGAAGGTAGCAGCAAAACACTAGTTTAGTGATCACACATTTTTTCCCGAGGGTTACAGAAACTACGGACAATACATTGAACCGCGAGGCACATGTGCAGAATGACACGTAATTTTCATGATTCTACGCCATTCCCTTTTGGGTCAGACCGAGAACTTTTCAGCTCCCCATCATATTATTCGTTAGTAAGCCCTTAGTCATTCTGACTAGAGAAGTTAGAGAGACCTAACTCCTATTGACTGGGGTTCAACTAAAGCACTGTGTTACTGTGCCAACGCATGCCCGATACAGTAATCAACTTGAAGGAATGACCATGAGAAGAGGCATTCTGGTCTGTCACTGCTTTTACGATCAACTGTGGCTGACCGGGAGCGCTACCATGACCTTTCGAGAGGAGTGACGAGTCCCAGGCGAACCAATTTACACATATGAAAGTGCATTACATAAAGCCGAGCACAGAAACTTGGCGAAATTCTGAGTTGCATATCAATCAGATGAGTCGAATGAACAAGATTTTCTCTTCTCTAAACACCCACCACCTGCAATAATGGCTGAGGTCACTTGGTGTTGTCCTTTGCACAGGTGACTCCGAATCACCGTGTTCCTTAGTCCGACCAGGCTCAGTTGTGTTTAGATGTACTAAGCAGGAATTCCATTGTCATTCACAGATACGCCTCACTGTTAGTGTCGATGTCGGGCCGTATGATCCAAGTTTTCTTTTTTATCAGTCATATACTGTCAAAGAGCAAACCACAGACTTCGCTACGAGTGGTATTCAACATCTGTTGTTCAAACGATAATACATGCATTGCATGTCGGCCGTATGTGACGGTTTCTACTTTACTGGCTGGTTGTAATGAGGAGAGATTGGTTACAAGAAGGGTAGCTAGAGACAGGTAGCAGTGTCGCATATGGACGCGCTCCAGTGTGAATGATTAGAAGTGTATACATCAGAGCATAGCTTTGTACGTAACAACGTAGGTAAGTACTTGGATACACTATGCTGCACGTAACTTCAGTTAACGCCGGATGAACTGACTCCATTCATCTTTGACTATGACCTAATCCGGCTAACGTAAAACGGTAACTGTTGGTAACTTTTGCATCGATTCAATGCGCACACTGTTTGTAATCTGGAATAGGAAGAAACTCGGGTGTCATTGTCGTCAGACTTTTGGTTGTGATAGAAGCTGAGACAGGAACTTATGCTTGGCACAGACATAAGGCTAAGTCTGATAATGAGCAGCCACGAGAGGCGCCCGTGATAAGAGGGAGTATTTGACCTCCGCTGGAAGCTTTCGTTCAGAGTAGCACAGTAGTTCATGGCTGATATAGGAAGGAGTTACGGGATCTTCTGAAGAATGGTCTCATTTCAAAAGCGAACCCCATTGGGAAGCATCCCAGTTTTTTTCGTCCGCGTTCACTCATTTGATCGTTACTGTTGTTTGATTAATTGACTCACCCAATGGTGCAGCGGTGGTGTATCCTCGACTGTTGATTGGGCGCTTGCAAGTCGATTGCTAAGCTTAGCACACAAAATCGACAACAACCGGCTCAACAACGGATTCCTCAATCTGCTTTTCTTTGGCCAGCGGAACCACAGCCTTTTGCAAGAAAAACGTGCAGCGCTTAGACACTTCTGTTGTCACTCAGTTGTAGAAGAGACGGGAAGGGGGAATCATAAATACCGGTCCCATTCATGTCCCTAGTGTGCCTCCTCATATGCATCGTGCGCGCCGTTCTCTACCTAACAGTTTCCGGCCCCCGCCCCTTTTTGCATCAGAACAAACCAACACTCACCGGTTACCTAGACGGCAAAAATTTTCAGCGCATTATGCGTCAAATGAGGGGTGCACTTGTGATTCTTCGGCTGTATGGATGTATGGTAGATCAATGTGGAGTCCAAGTCGACATGATAGTTCAGCGGGTAAAATACACACCGGCAATGGAGTTTGCGTGTTTTACTCCCACCTAAAATGTTTCCTTTGGTGCGCATTAATCGATATTGGCATGCGTTCCAAGGATGTTACTGGTCCATGCGTACAACTTCGTGGGAGTACACGGATAGAACTCTCGCAAAAGGTCGGATCGAATGGGTGACTAAAACCCTCCTTACCAAATGTAGTTCAATGTTCGCCCACGCGCGCCCATCGAGAACTTGATGCATTTTAATAGACACATGGATCTATTCGTTGAATAAATAATACCCAGCCCGTTGTTCCATGTAATTTTTCACTGGTAACTGAAACACACCATATACAGAGGCCACGACCACGTGGCTGTATGCTAATGCTGGTCCAGTCACGTGACTGTGGCGAGTAGGTCCACGTGCGAATGTTTACTTCGGCCTTTAAGGCTTAACAAACAATTTGAATTACACACTACGCGGTATAGTGTAGTCGGATACAGAACCGAAAGCGACACAATGAAGAGAAATTAGCCGCAGCGCCGTCTTGAAATATTACACCATTCACGCGCTATTCTGTTCGGCCCCCAACGTGACACTGGATTTCAGTTGGCCAGTAATGAGCCACCTATCCTCATCATTCGCGAACCGCGGTGGGCGCTCAGAATTGCGCGACTAGTTGGTTACTTTCAAGGATTCTCTAAGCCGCCCACAAGCTCTCGTAATCTGACCAACTTGTTCGAACCAGCATACCCTGTCAACGTTGTCTTAATGTAGAGCTGCTACGCAGTACAACGCAGCCCGCACAAGGTATCTCGTGTTAGAACCCTTGATACCTTACGCAACTAGTGTATATTCAACTCTGTTTGTCCTTCATTGAGAAGAAACAATGAATCTAAGCACAAACAGTCAACTTAGTATCCAGGTGCAATCAACCAAGCGATCAAGTACTTCGTACTTCCGGACAGCCAACTAAACCGGGAGGCCAAATGAACACTTTTGAAAGTATGTAGAGGGACTTAACATAAGACTAGTATTAATGAAGGTATGTATCCAACAAACGCCGGAATAGGGATGAATGTGAAACCATGTACAGGAGCATCCCACAATGTAGACTAATGATAGAATTCAGCCGTTCCTTCTTCACGAAAGCATTCTGAACGGAGTGGCAGCAAACAACAGCAAGATATCAGGATTTCCGATAGTTACACCCTGAATCAAGTCTTACAGTGTACGTGCTCAGCTGAGCCCGAGTTCAGTGCTGATAACGTAACATTTAGGATCACCTACCGCAGTTGAGCCGTTCGAAGCCCATCCGCACGTTTCAGATAACCTTGTGGTCTTCAGCTGCTGTGCAGGGCACAACAATAAGCTGATCAACTCGTTATTCTGAACTGGACGTGCTTGTCCCTCTGTAGACGCCGAATCTGCATTAGGCGGTGAGATGCCGCACACTGAATCAACTAGTTTAACCCAATGAGGGAATCGCAAGAACACTGAAATCTAGTAAAGGCGAATTCTATGAACCTGTTCGGAGCACACAACGATTTCGCTAATAATTTGAATCGGATAGTCTTGCCGAGAGCCATTACGCGTTTCGTGTAACCTCATAGGCACCAAATTTCTTACCGTGAACGTGTACTATGGAGAGATCTTACCGTCGTAGCTCAAGAAATGCGGGGTGGCGGAAAGTAGTGTCGCGGCATCAAGCGCGAACGGAAAATTACTTGACACCATCGCTGTCATATGACCTGATTGAAATGTACCAGGTGCTTCATAAGAACTTCATTTCAATCTGTAGTTCACAGGGGTGTGTGGCGGATCCGTAAGAGTCCGTGTGAGTCGTAAGATGAACTGTGTAGAGAAGTTAGCGTGCCTAGTAGGATAAGCATTAGCTAATACGTTCAGGCAGTTTCATACAATTTGCTTATATGAAGAAGGTCTGCAGCACCCCAAGACTTGACTAAGGGTAATACGGGGTACTTACGGACTGAGTGACCGGAGGAGTAGAATCCGATGTGATCTAGAAACAGATAAGCAGACCGAAAGCTAGTGAAAATGGACTGAATACTCTCCCTCTCAAAAGAGAGAGAGCACTCGTTTGGAGCAGTTTTTTCCATTGCAACCCTCCCAGGAAGAGGAAAAACGGATATTTTCTAATGTTCGACAGCCAACTTATCCTCCGAGGTCGTGCCACAATGCTCACCCCCTTGCCGTTGACCCACATTTACACATTGACTGTTAGGCAACAATATCATTAGTACAGTCGCCGTAGTATCCGCAACAGCAGGCTTTATCCGAAATGACTGGAGCAATAGACTAAACTAGGATTCATACACGGTACCGTTAGTTGCGACGTATAATCATCCACATCAGCACTGAGAACAACACGTGAATACAATGGTGCTTAACTGTCGTCGTACAAACACGTCAATTCACCTAGATAACGAAGATAAGGAAAGGAACCTTCTACCAGCTTACCACAAATAGCTAGTGTCTACATATTCAAACATTTAGTCAATCTCAATATACACTAACAGCACGGATGTCACTGGCATCAGTTAACGCCCATCCATATCTCGGAGCTCATCTTGGAAAGTGGACAGCAACCACGCTTTCGATCATCCCTTTGTAACGTCATAGTTTGTCCTACTGTTGGTTCGTACCATCGTAAGCATATCAAGTGGGAATCGAGAACAAATGATGTTGGAGCATACACAGGAACACGAGTTTTATCAATTTTCCAGTGGTTATTCACCGTTATACTGGATTACACACAATAAGGTACTTCAGTGGTCCGTAATCAATTCTCGCAGGATAAATCACCTATTTGTGCATACCGCTATTATGCATGTCCACTCGGTGTCCTACCAGTGTGTCTAAGTTGGCATTTTGAATCATTTGTTTGAACGACTTTCACTCATCAGCGAGTTCTCGAAAACGCTACTGTGGACTGCTCTGTGTGACCATAATCCATTGTTCGGAGACACGCAACACCGTGGAGGACCCGCCATTAAGATGCCTTTGAAACTGATAATAGCACTGCGTGTTAGCTAACTGCAGCCAGCTTACAATGTACGTCAGAACAAGTCAGCTTGAGGATAGCTAGATCAGAATAAGACCTTGTCGAAGAACAGGACTATAGAGATGGTGTTGCTGCAACGCAGTTAGAAAAATGATTCAAACTGTTCAACTACCTCGAAATTCAGTCACACCAGAAGGGACTTGTCCTTACAATGGTAAATTAGGCTAATTCGGATATGCACAGCAACATGGTCGCGAAGGATAGCCATGTGCAGAAGCGGTGGGAATACCATTGCCTTTTTCTCATCGGGTCTAAAATTCATATGCTAAGTGAGGGGAAAGCTTATCTGATAAGTAGCAGTGGCTGAAATGTCAAAGCTGGGTCAAACTAGTTTTGAGTTGAACCAAACATCATTCTCAGCCAACGTCAACCTGGATTCCTATACATGGGGTTCGTTCACTGAAACAAACATCGCGATAAACCAGTCTGAATAAATTTAGGGGTGCTCGGGTAACGGAATCGCGACGGAAGCCCCACCCGAAAAAGCACAAGGAATAATGATAGATTGCGCGTCCTATCCAACGAAAAGAAAGGCCGCATAGTCGGCTGTCTGCAACAATCTCGATCAACTGTTGTTCAGGACACTGGGTTTTGTTCTGTGTCAAACTCATACGTTTGCCTTCTATAGGAGCATACTAATGGTCAAGAACTTTCGGGCGAAAACATTTGGTATGTGACCACGCCTTCATAACTCACAATAGACGCCAAACAAGTAATGCGACCCCACAGGACAACAAACACCCTTTCGCGACTTCTCACAGAAAAACGAACATCGTTTAAACACTGTCTTAGTGTTCACACAAAAATACACAAAGATGGGAAGAGTAAAATACAATGGACGGCCGTAAAATACATTGCATCCGACGAGGAGTGAAATAAAAACGCACAATAGTCTTAGTGGTTGGTGGAGTATTAGCTGCGAGAAATGATCAGGCGGTGGCGGAAGAATAATGATGTTCGTACTAATAACAGTGGTGGTATGAGTGAGTAATAGTAATGTGTCGGTGATACTAGTAAGTACTCGAAAGAGGAAAACTGCTGTTGGCGATTGGATGGGATGGGATGTCGGTGTCAAAAATAGTAGGCCGAATGAAAGCAGAAATAATCTGGAACGGTTTCTCAATGGAAACTCTGAATTCAGATTGCGGAGGGGAGCGGTGGGATCGATACAAAAACAGAAACAAACAAAAAAGCAAGTCTGAAGCGGAGAACAAGAGAAATCATGGACGTCTTCTCTGTAGGTATGCTCCTTAAAAGATTACCAGGGGGAAATCTCTGCGCTCCAACGATGCTATAAAGAGCCAATTGGAGGAGAGAGTAGTCCGTCCGCGCTGGACAGTTAGGCGCCATGATTAGCGAAGGAAACTGAGCGGTGAGGACATTAGTTCGAGACCAATACAATCAGAAGACGTAAAACATGACAGCGACAACCAGTCGGTTGGATATAAACAGTGGTGTGTATGATGAACAACCGCCTGTAGAAGATAAAAGGCAGCGTGCGTGCAAAGAGTAGAGAAACAAACTGGTAATAAGTTTTACGAAGGTAGTGGCGGTAACGAAGACGTGAACGCCTCGTATGTATGGAATGCCGTCAACTTTACAAGACCCTGAGAAGGGGTAGTAATCACCAAGTCGATAATCCCAGTGAGAATGGAAGGGAGACAAAAGACAGAGTACAAAACTGATTCTGCAGACAGCCAGTCTGTTTGCAGTATCGTATTATCAGCCCATGGTCAACTGAGGACAATGGACTTCAGACCCAAGAAAATATACGTAAAGATTATGTCCAACCACAATGAGGAATTGCTTGAGTAGTAAATGCAATTGTGTGGGCCAACCGCATTCTAAGAAAAAACGCGCGAGGAAATAAAAACAAACAAAAATTACTATACAACACTCCCTATATCAGTGAAAACCATCAAGTGGTAACAGCTGACTATTGGAGAAAAATGCAAAAGGCACAGAAATTGAAAATTGTACACAAGGATGAGCAAAAAAGGCCGGCTGAGAAAAGGGAATACCACACATGTCGGACAGTGCAGAAAACAGTTCTGCATTTGTACATGAATTCCCATTTATGGTCAGGTATGAGGTCACGAACGGTGGATACGACAGGAATGGCACACGCGCAATGTTACCACTACGCGATGCTACGTGCAGCAGTGATCAGATCAGCGATAGCAATAGGAGGTTCAGGGCACATAGATCAGTGCTCTGTATAAGAGGGTGGGAAATAGTATTGACAGTGCCGGTTGACGCTTTACACACAAACCGTCTGCTACTTATGGAGATTAAACGAACGTTGACAGAAGTGAAAATGGTATACAAAACACCACCACTGCTTGAAGTGGTGCACTAAGCACCGATGCTCGTCATACGCAGGGGGAAAAGGAGCTCTACAGATTGCCGCCTGGAGTGAGATATTTTATTGCTGCTGTGGGTATGCATAGGCAGAAAAGTCATTGGCGGACCGTTGTTGAACCTGTTGTTGTTGTTGCTGCTGCTGCTGCTGTTGCTGTTGGGGAGAGGCTTGTTGCTGTTGGTGTTGCATATATTGCTGTTGTTGTTGTTGATGAACAGCTGTTGCACTGGGACTGAAAGCTGCAGCCGCTGCAGCGGCTAACTGCCGCTGATGTTGGGCTTGTAATTGTTCCGCTGAAGCGTTCGTCCAGGCCCGAGTGTTACAAACTTGTGCTTGGGCGGATTGTTGTTGTTGCTGTGGCTGCTGTGGTTGGACTTGCAACTGGGGCATCGCTTGATGCTGCCCTTGTGTAGGAGGGAATGTCTGCATCATACCTGGGAGAAGAAGAAGATGGCCCTATTAGCAGTCGAACACACGGGATGAATGGAGGGAACAACATAACAGAACTTTTGAACACCACTCACTCAAAATTCAAAGAGTTTGGGCGGAGACGTATTTTTAGCAAACTAAGAATGAATTCATTGATAGAATGGTATTAATAGATCATTCGGAGAGTCACAGAATTACTCCCATAGGTAATCAAGCAGCTTCAGGCAACTACGTAGACTACACAATAGCAACACAACGCTAGAGGTAACAGGTAGCACCAAAGTGGGCATTTTGGTATGGTTTTGTCACTGCGACAGTAAGTGGCCCAGTTCAATAGACAGACTGTCAAAACTGTCAGTGAAAAAACACATAAAAAAGCTTTGGAAAAGCGACACAACTTGCTCTAACTTACCAGGCAACTGATGTGCCGCAGCATAGAGCTGAAGTTGCTGTTGTGCTGACGCGAGAGCTTGTTGTTGCTGCTGAACCCCAGCAGCACAGTTGGCTATGGCAGGGCTGATTGGAGGCGAGGTTCCAGTAGGATAGAGTAGATGTCGGGTAGTAGTCGCATTTTGCTGTTGTTGTTGTTGCTGCTGTTGTTGTTGCTGTTGTTGCTATTATAAAGTAAACAAGAGATGTATCAGCTCCGGCACCAACCACGATCAAACCTTTCTGCTCTTGCACTCTTTCAAGATATGGTTACCACACAACCTAGAGAAAGCATTGTGCTCAGATAATTCTGGATTACCTAAACTCAGATGGAAACGACAAAAGCCGTACGCCGAGTTCGAATCGTGCACTTTCACCACTGAACCATATCGAGCTAGATATTAAATCTATGTGGATTCCGCGAGTCACACTGTCTAAGCCTAGTAAGTCAATGTTGAAACAAACGAGGCGATGACATGACTAAGAAAAAGTGCCTTTCTTTAGTGTCGATACATGTGGGCAACAAGAAAATCACACATTTAACGATATAGTGACGTCAGTAGCGAGCTCAACGGCCTTAGGATACCCGGTTTGTAGTCTCATCTCCATCAGATTGGTACGTAGTCATCTCATAAGTTCCAAGCGAAGTAATAAGTACCGAAAACTAAGATTTACGAGGACACCATTCACATAATCGAAGTTAGATATGATTTTGATGTATAGATTCGCGGTCCCTTGGAGGATGCACTCGGTGATAATGTCAATGACAAACGCAACAGAAATGGGGAGAAGAGATAATCCTAATGGGCACTACTAGTTGGATAGCTCACTGTAAATCCTAATGTGACCAGAGCCATGGGGATAGAGGAGGCAGCAAATATTCAAAGTTCGACAGTATTCCGAGTTAGCCAAGTATGTGTAGGGGAGCCAACCAACCTTCGCGACCGAAGGACCCTTCGAATAAAAAGTAAACCGCCAGTGGAGGTCGGCGGTGGGGATGACTCTGCCCTAAAACTTGAAGCAGTGTGAAGATGTGGTCAATACATCCCTAACCTGGTCGAGATCTCGGACTTGAGTCTAGAGTCATGAGGCCAAAAGCCGCAGTGTTACTGAAAGTAGTGGTCGCGCTGCAACCCAGGTAAGGTGTGCATCCCAAAATTTGAGTAATCAGTTCATGTGCCTTTTTTGAAAAAAGGTACAACAACTGACCGTCCCGGGGACGCGTAAGGTGCGGACAAATCGCATGGCAACTGAAAGACTGGCCGATCCGGATGTCAGACGAACTTACAAGAATCGTCTTCTAGAGTCTCTTCCAAGTGCTCCACCATCAGGTGTGAACTCATACTGGGACGAGATTGCCACCTCTTTGCATAGTGCTGGGAATTTTGCCTGTGGCACGACCCAACCAGGCGCACTCAAGCACTGGATATCAGACCGAACGGTGGCGCTACTTAAATCTCGAATAAATATCCCAGCCGGGCCCGAACATAACCCGATGCGAAGAGCCATCAGACGTCAAGTGAAAGTGAGTTTGCGATCCGACCGTGAAGGATGGTGGACACAGAAAGCCAAAGAAATGGAAGAGGCCCAGAAAGCAGGTAATGCCCG
>NW_008751741.1:1633668-1651153 GCF_000715545.1 Opisthorchis viverrini
TGGCAGAGGAGTATGAAGGAGATCACGAGACGCTTGGGTGCTGTCGGTGCTACTCGCCTTCCAGGATGGGGACCGCGTGATCCTCACTGTGCCTGGTTGGAGACACTACAGGATATGGCTGCCAACCGATGTCAGTGGCGTTCTTGTTGTCAGTTTCTATCCAGATTGCCTGAGTGAATGTCTGGAGGTGTAGGCACCTCGGAATGATTGTGTTAAGCTAGCACTAAGTCCCTCCCCGTCCACCCTTATTCTTTTCTTTACAATTAGGCTTCCAAATCATGGTTGTACGGCATTGAAGCATCGGTGTTGAACACTGATGTCATGCTGTCGATGATGATATGACAGATGATGTTGATGGTGATTATTATTATTATTATTATTATTATTATTATTATGAGTTAAACAACTTAGTCAAGGTAAAACATTACGGCTGATAACCTCTCTTCTGTGACGTTGGTAGGAGCTCGTCTGGCTTTGCGGCCCGATAGCAACTCAAGACAGACATCATCACCTCAGAAACTGAGAGTTCAATCTCACACACCACGGCTCCACTTAGTGGGGGCCAAGCAAACATGAGTATATATGGGCAGATGGTCAACTAAACTATTTTGGAGAATACTCAGCCCAGTGATCCGGGCGCTGTTTCGTATCACTTTAAATTTCGAGCAGTACTTTTGATAACCTCATCAACCATCAGGCCCACTGGATCCCAGCCTGTATGAAGTGGAATAGTTTCCGAACATACTCAGTTGCAGCAGCTTCCTCTAGTTCCAGAGCCTTTTGATTCTACCTGGTTTCCCCACCCAAACGTAGGTTGCGTTTGAGCCGACGTCTGACAAACCTTCTGGCTGGATTATGCTCAGCATCATTAAGGGTACAACTACAATCGGGTATTGATAGTGAGCGTTCTGAGATCGAGCGCTTAGTAAGTGGGCGCTAAGACACATCACCGGCCAAGTTCCTTGCCAAACATGTGGTGGTGCTCATATCATCCCAGTTGCAGCCGACGTCTCTCGAAAATGCGGCTTTTAGGATACCACACTGGCTACTTTGGTTAGATTGTTTGAAATATGGGTCAGAGACAGGAACAGCGAAACAGGTTATTTGTTGGGTTTGCCTGGGGAATGTCGAAGATTTACACACCGAAATTTGAATCGGTGTGACTACTCCGGAAAGATCGACAGTCAAGAATAGAGCATCACCACTGGCTCGGTGGTTGTTTATCAGTAGATGGACGTTGTGTAACGGCGTCTACTACGTCTGAACACTGAACTATTAGGAAACGATTGATGTTAAAGTTGTTGTTAAAGTAGGGCTCGATTCCTGGCTATTTCGTTGTATCTACAGTGGGCTGGATGCAGTGAATCGACAGCTCCAATCGGGTGATAACAACTGCCAATAAATAAACCCGAGTAGAAAGCTGGGTAATCTTCGAAAACCTAAAGAAGACAATTACCTACCCGATCGGATAAGATAATTAGATGCCACGGGGACAATGGTTCAAAGGCCACCGCATAGAGGAATCAGATGAAATGAACATATCACATGGGTGGTTGTCCCTATCGAACCAGAACAAAATTCACTGATGGCACGGGAAAGCGAAGAAACTATACTTGATCATAAAAAACCAGACCCACAGTTTATGAACAAACCAAAATAAAGCACTCTGTGCCATTTTGAAGGCCATGAATTCAATATCCTCGGTGACGTTAAGCTAGCTACCCGTTGCCACAAAGATGGCACAGAAATGTGAACACCGCTGGTGGAGCACTGAGAAAAGTCATTGCTATTAAAACGAATGTATTCACTGGAAACAACTCTTATGAATACGGGTAGCTGGAATCCGAGGCTAACGGGCTCGCTATCGGCGGATGCCAGTGCATAGTTGGCACGCCACAATCTGATACTCGTAACCGAATGGGACGCATTTATTTTGCGCCAAAGTAGGCCCCACAATGAAGACTGACGGATCTGACGAGCGACACAGGCCTGGTTAGTCAAGTAGACAAGAGAAGTGTTGAGAGATGACGCATCTCATTGCTACAGAATGGGCGGGCCGTTCGGATACGCTATCGTCCCGTTAAGCATATGACTATAAGGCCCTGCATGACATCCGGACATACATAAGTTAGTAAGGTCGGCCTTGTGGGCCGGAAAACAAAAACCTAATCGAATGTATGGGTGACAAAACAGGCGTTCAACTCTATTCATGGTCATAGAGACCGAATCCGACTTAGAGAGAATACTCCACACTAGAGAACGGTCTTATGGATGTTCTTAATCTAAAGAGGAGCGAATGTACTTACTTGTAGTTGTTGTCGTTGGAGTTGCTGCATTTGTGCCAAAGCTGCCGCGTTAGCAGCCTGATACTGAGCCTGTTGGTTTAGTGCTTGAAAATGTGCTGCTTGAGCATACTGTTGTTGCTGTGAATGGGCCGGTTGCGTTTGGTATTGGCCATTATATTGCATAAGCAGCTGTTGTTGCTGTTGGGGGCTTGCGCCGAAAGGTACCATGGTTGGAAGCTGATTATGTAGCTTTTGCTGGAACTGAGCATTCGCACCCAACATTGGCATTCGGTTTAAGCCGTTAGCTGCCATATCTGGTCGCATCTGATTAAAATTGCCCATGACCATAGAATTCCTAGGTCGGGGAGGGGGAGGCGCCTTTCGGGTAAGCTTTGGCAGAGTTCTTTCTTCCGGAGGTTTCTCCGCATAGTCTATGGCTTCGGAGACGACGAATTCGATAACGTCATCTAAGTGGGATAGGGCTTCTTCGCCACTTTGAAAGTGTGATTGTTCTGTATGAGCTGGAAAATAAGGGGTCGTGCAATTAGAAAAGGGAAAAAGATGCCATAAGTCAAAACTATGATAGGATTTTTTCATTAGTCCGAAATAATGTCTTTTTGGATTGAAATACCTGACAGCACGCAAACCCAGAAGCACTTCAGATCACAGTCAGCTAGAGAGTGGATGTCAAACATATTCCGGACCAGCTATCGACGACAGATTAGGAAGTGTAACCAAACTAGTGTCAACACTAATACTACTTTTTAACCGTATAAAACTAGGCATTTAGGTAGGATTGAACTTGATGCAAAGAAGCCCCCCTCCCCTTTAAAAGTACGAGTAGGGAATAGACAACACATTACAGAATGCGATTAGGCTTTCTCCATTGAGCACATACCGCTTTCTTGGAGCCCCGTTTGCGTGGAAAAAGGTAACCTAACCGAGGACTGGAGAATTGTCATATAAAAGAGCGGTGGCACCGCCTTAAAACTACAGTACAACCATAAACAGAGCCAACTAACAAGCTCAATAATGGTTTATCTGTAGCACCCTTTCGGTGCCTAGCTACTATGTCAACGGAAGGAGGCAGGAGGGCCGGGATACTGTCAGGTTGACCAAGCCTAGACAAGAGCAGTCGAGATGCAGAGGTCGGATTCGAACCACGCACCTTCAGGTCCGTAATCTAGCGCCTTAACCACTGAGCTACCTCAGACACGCGTGTCCAGCCTTTTTATAGTGCCAACAGGCTCCGTAATGGCACTATAGGAAAGTCGGACACAAACGTCCTTAAGTGAGTGGTCTGCACTCGCACTTTAAATAAAGGGCTTCTATAGAAGGATACAAATAACGCTACACGTGGAGTGATGTTGTAACAAAGCACCAACGATTTGTAGTCCAGTACGTTTGTATACGACAATTTTTTACAGGAGAAACCTTTCGAAAGGAAGTGTCCCAGCTTGTGAGATAACTTTAGAGTGAGAGGATTTTTCCTCTGTAATCTTTCCCCGAGGAAACACACCTTTCGGAACCGAAAAGACGAGACAACGTCTGGGTCCTCCAATGGCTAATTTGGTACCCGCATCCCTCCTACGATGGGATAGATCACAATGAAAATGCACATCTGCTGACCCGGATTTGTTGGGCTATCTTTTTCAGAAATTCACTTCATGAGCACAGTTGATGTACCTATACAACCCAGTAGCGACCTCTTCTTGAATTGGTTGGACGTATCCGATACTCTAGCATTGTGTATGGAAACAGCACCACTTACTTTGGTATTTTGTAGTTGAAGCACCAACTTAAGGTAGTAGTGAGCTCGAGATAGCTTGGTGGTTAAGATCCGAACTTACTAATCGGAAGGTCTGGGTTCACACCCAACCTCTGCACCTCGACTACTCTTGTCTAGGCTTGGGAATCTGACAGTACCTCAACCCTCGTGTTTCCTTCGGGTTGCGCGGCAGCTATGCGGGAAAACGGTGCTAGAGCTAAGGGATTATATTTTATTAGTGCAACTGGAAAACGGCGTAAGACAACGCACAACAGTAGTGATCCTTGTTATCCTTGGTATTATATAATACGTCTTTGTGATGACTCAAGGTGTATAGCAGGCCTTATCTATGTTTAAATAGATGACATATAGTGACATATATAGCAGGATTGACGATCACCCTACTGCGCTGGTGTCAATTGCGGACATGCAAGTGTTGAGTACCTGGAGTATTCGCTTCGAACGGAACCAGAAATCCCAACTAATCTTCACGATACCTGCTAAAAAGTCTCGGACACATAGGGGATTTCAGTACTCGTGTTTGAAGCATGTAGGACGTTTATTGGGTAAGATTTTACGAGGATACAATCCTGTCGTGCAAACATCCTAGGATCCCATGGGACGGAGGATTGTACCATATACATTGGCGCATTAGGACTCGTGAAATATATGCTCCTGAAGAATCCCACCAGGAGTGGAGGAGAAAGGTTTTCCTAATAATGGAAGCGTACAACTCCTGGATGTGCGAGAGGTATCAGAATAGAACAGATAACATTTACATACGTTTGATATCTGTGCGGCGGAACACGAATCGCCCACTCAGTGCCGAATGTTCACCTTTCCGTGTTTGTGTCACCAACCAAAAACATGCAAAACCAAGAGTGCACCGTGGCAAAAGCGGATGCCCTAGTCTCTTTAAGGCTAGTGACATGAAGTGCTTACTAGCTACACCGGCATTGTATCACCGGGTCGTTCGTCCCTCAAAGCAGCCAACCTATGTCAGCGGCGTTCTTGTTGTCAGTTTCTATCCAGATTGCCTGGGTGCTGAGATGGCTCAAGCGGTTAGAGCGCGAATTTACTGACCGGAAGAACCGCGGTTCGAACCCCTCTGTCTCTCAACTTTCTCTGACTAGGCTTGGGCAACCTGGCAGTATCCCAACCCCCGTGCTTCCCTCGGGTAGCATGGCAGCTAGGAAGGGTGTTACAGCTGAAGGATCTCTCTCTGATCTGTCATCCCAGATTGCCTGGATGAGTGTCTGGAGGCGCAGTCACCTCAAAATGACTGTAGTAAGCTAGCACTAACTCCCTTCCTCATTCAACTTTATTCTTTTCTTGATCATAGGCCTTCAAATAAATTATAGTGGGAAGACAGTGAAGCATCGGTGTTGAACACCGATGTCAGGCTCTCGATGATAATGAATCGACAGCAATATTAGTGACTGTCATAACATCTCTCGATAATTCATGAGTGTTACAGGTGAACAATCATTACTATTACTGTCAACATATTTGCAGCCCATATGTGAATCAGTCGAATCTCAGTTGGCAGTCTCACAGTCGGCGTGGTCCGGAAAACGCATATTAAAATCCGGTTTGACGTTGTCTGCGTTCAGCTTACGGAAATTTGTGCTACTTACGTCAGATCACTCTATATGCAAGTTAAACAAACCGCGCCACATGATCAAGCAAACTGGTGGCCTTCATGTAAATAACAGCCGCGACAAGGTGCTGATGACGGCTCTGTACAGGTACTGATCCAGCATGTTTTCGCTTACCCGCCCTGCTGTATGCAGCAAGTAAGGCGAATCGGCTGACGGGACCATGCGACGGCCCACTTAGCATGAGAGCATGGTTAGTTGCAAATATCATGGTTGGCACAACCATGCTCTGCACAGGAAAGACGAATAAACCCAAGAAAGTCTTAATTTCCCTTAGTCACTTAAACTTCCCAGGTTGTACACACTGTCTGGTCGGCTAAAAATTGTTCACGAAACACCGCCTCGATCTCAACATGATACCAGAGGGGCAAGGTGATGCTGGGTAGTCGGCAAGAGAAGTAGGAAAAAATACAAACGGCAAACTGCGCGCTCCCTTGGACTAGCACCCAGAGGAATGTCTCCGGACGTGGAGACTAGAAGACCGCAAGACGTCGTTAAGTTAGTTCCAAGCGGGTATCTAAATTCCGAAAGATGACTTTATTTATAAGCAGCACCACATCAGACAACGATGGGATGTTTCGACGTGTTAGTATAGGCCTCTGCTAAACTTGCCCGAACATTTATTTACTCAGTTGACACATCTACAGCATGCGAGACGCTAATGGCATCCAAAAATGAGACCTCCATGGATTGTGTTTGAAAAAAACACCGAGGGGAGGTAGCTTTGGTTGTATAGATGGCTATTCTGTTGGCGTGCTTGCACCAAATGTTTTTATGCAGGTTTTGTAGCTACCATGAATATTGTTTGCGAAGAACTACAGTCCTGAACCGCAAGATACCCACCCATCCAGTCCACAGAAGTTCCAAAGTTAAGCACACGTGCAGCTGAATAAAAGCATCCGAGTACATACGAACACAAGTCATGTGAACTATAGATAAGCGAATGTCAGCCAGGAAATATAGTTACTAGACCCAAGCCCTGCGTCCCCAGATTGTGTTCGAGGGGAAGAGTAACTATCAGTAATAATAAAACAAATAATCAGTGATCGATGGATTTTCAGCAACCTTATGAGTAGTACATTACAAATCAGTTATTCTGTTTTCTGGGTGTGTTGCGCGATACATTATTTTCAGTCATGGGCCCGTTCGTTTCGGCAAGGTTACACCCTCGAAGGGTGGTGGAGGCATCTAAGCCACTCTCACCCTTCAATAATTGTGCTGAATGTCACCCAAAAAATAAGATCCAGTCAAACGAATCTCCATGAACTTACTGCGTCTATGTATACTTCGATTGCTTTAAGGGATAACAGCTGGCCGCGAGTGTCACAGTGGAAACCGACCACGGCTTAATTCGACGTATCACACTGCTCTTCTTGGATCTACGCCTTGTCTTGTAGATGCGCATCAGAAATTGTGGTGTTTCCGACATGGAAATCATTTGTAAGTCGTCATACTTATACTAACATTGTAATCAACTCTGTATCCAATCAACGTACCAACTATACGCCATGTATAATTGGTACGTTATCGAACGTCCATGATTTCATTCTCCTTGTGAATCTAAGATTCACCGAACCATCGCTGGTTTGCAATATCCCACACTGACAAACTCCTTGGTTACATTGGAACCGTTTGCCATTCGCAGGATTGACCATTCTGTGTACTTTGTGACCTGTCGAGTTGAGGACAGTGTTGATTTCTCTTATCAATATGGCCGCCTCCTCTACCTAAAAAACTGACCACGCGGTGGTTGCTCTCAAAATCAAGTCTTCAAAGCTTAAGGGGACAGAACGTAGTTTGGGCCTCGAATACCAAGCAGGCGCCACGCAAAAAAACCGCAGGTTAGTTTAGGCCTGCAAAAATGAGCTCATGAAAACGGGAATATCGTGCTTATGTCGAACCGATGATTTATTCCAATTTTAGGCCCTGATGTGACGTTCCCACGACACCGGTCGATGGTGCTCAATTCACTTGTAAGGCTTCTGGTGCTAGGCGCGCTAATTGGTGGAGGTCTGACGAATGTCTTATTGTCCTGATTGCTGAAGTGTGACACACAGGCGACGCCTTGTATCTTGAAAGCAGATATATTGCCAGACACCACGACATTGAGGCAAAGCTGCAAGGCCAATGGCTTTGATTGAGGACCCAAGTGGCTCTTCTCTCTAGGTTGGAAAGCTCTGGGGGTGTGGGGACACTTCTAAAACTACGGCCCATACAACAGCAAACTCAATTCACAGCGGGTGTTGATTAGCCACAGTAAAGGATACCTGGACCACAAGGCCAATTCTATACAATTCATGTGGCCCTCCACTGCTATTCAAGCTGCGATGGAACCCGGGACGACAAACCAAGAACCTGCCTCCCCTTCGGCCCCGAAGGACTATGGTTGTATTTCCCTACTGCAGCACCATCGAACTCCTGATCTGGAAGCTATTCCACCTGTCCTGTGCAAGTGCGAGTGTTTTTGAATTACTCACTTCAAGCAAATGGGGTGAATCGATTAGGGCTCAATCTCAGAATTGTCAGTTCGACTCCTATTGCAACGAAACCTTTGAGGTCATTTGTCCATCATCTCATGGTAGTACATGAAGCCTTTACTAGAAAATAAGTGGGACTATGGTGTTACGCTGACCGGATTCTTACATTCCGAAATGTAAACAAACCGAAATCTTCATATTCCCGTATTTCTGATATGAATCTGACTTCATTGAAAGTGTGTTGTCTTAAGTACGTGCACCCATAAAGAGTTTTCCGGAAGTTTGAAAATAAAATGCGTTCTATAGGATTTGCGGACGTGACAATGCATAAGGGGACTGAGACGAAAGGTCTTTAAAAATCCTATGTTCAATACTAGCCTAACTAACCCTGTCCGCACGGAATGTGCGGACAACAGTTTTCTCTTCGAGAAGAAAAAGCCACATTTGTTTTGGATGAACTGTCTTGCATAAGACCATGCTTCTGGGTATGACAAGAGTACATATAACTTAGATCCCAAGGGGCCAATGAGGTCTGGGGCGTTCTGGGTATCTTGTAGTGTGTTGGCTCTGAGTAAGGTGAGAAATCGGTGCACGAATCCTCACGGCACGCATCACCTATGTAAATTTGAGATTCTAAGGCGACAGAACGGCATTTCAACGAGCCTTGAGGGTAGTGCACGTCATGGTTTGCTCTGCAATTTGGTTGAGAAGCACGGTCTTTGTGAGCAGCAGAACTGGGACATTTCCAGGTTTTTGATAACCAAAACTCATACCGGTTGGCGTCAACGAACCTGCAATGACACAACCAGAGGACGATTGTTCGGTCATTTGACGGGGACCTTAAAAGAATATATCCAACAGTACAAATGGCTCCGGTTTGGTCATTTGCTGAGCATGCAAAATAATCCCCTGTTAAGGTGCGGTCCTTCAAGACGCAGACAAGGGGCCCGGCACTCTTACGTGGGAGAAAGATGCGAAGGCGATTACGAAGATCGGGCACTATCGGCGTTATATCCTGTTGCAGCGCGAGTAACTCACATTGAGGATGATCTGCTCGTAGCCGAAAGCGTTTGTCCTCCAATACTAGCAGGTAGGTTGAGTTTAAATTTCCCGGAAGACTAGTGGGATGTACATTGCTGATTCCCAATAAGGATGGAACGGCCGCACAGTACTTCTAGGCCTTTCGCATACGCTGACTCATACTACCAACATACTGTCAGTGTGGTCCGCCATTCAGGAAATCCCGCGTGCATAGCCGGAAAACCCCCAGACACCGGTACTAATCGATGCCAACGACACCGTTCTTGTCAGATTAAGCGCTTGCAGGTATGGATTCCTCAGGCTATTATAGCAAGTTGATTTTAAGCCCTTTCTATGCTCCCTTTTTTTAGATAAATTATGGTTGTAGGGTATGTACTATTAACCGTCACTGGTGTCATCCATCGTCGGTTGGTTAGTGGTGGCAATGGTGATGACGAAAGAATAAACGAGACTAAGCGCTGCTGAGGCCTAACAGGGTGACCATCACGGATTGGACACGAGACTCACGGACAACAGAGAGCACCTGATGCAAATTTATGCTGATAACAAACTATTCCTTTGTGTGACTACTTGGTACTCAGCCAGTCCCTGATCCAGTGGACCGACTACCGGTGGCGTGTCGACACCTGCCTACCACTTTTTCTGGAATACCTGCGCGAACTCCGATCATACCATGGTCTGTTGCTGATTTTGATTGCGCTTTTCAGGTTCGCACACCAGCGTACACCTTGCTTAGCGACTGAGGAGCTTATGGATCCGGAAGTCAAACAAGCCCTATCAAAACGGGCTCCTCAAATGCCCTCCTGGTGGTCCGATGTCGGATGTAACCGATAATTGGGAACAGATATCCAAAGCGTTACTCAAAGCCGTTACTTCTGTCTGCGATAGCATAACATCCAGGGGGTCCACCGACAGATTCCTCCTGACAGCGACTACAACTCAGCCTGAAGCATCATCTGACGCCAGATGAAGCTGAATCCCCACAGATCAAGAAGTTTGGCGAATCCGAACGACCGAATAAACGGAAGTTGCGAAAAACGCTGGAGACATCCGCAGGCTATTCCACTTGGTTCATCCGACTGGTCTTCGGAAGTCTTTTGATAGCATAAACATCAAGGACTAAAATGGTCCTGATATCCAGATAAGGAAACCGTCTGGACCGTTGGACACAGTATTTCCAACAATTTAGTTAGCCACCTGCTGCCTACAATCCGGAACGCCGGCCTTCAAAAGAAAAAATTGGCTGTGAAAATCGGACCCTCTTCAGCCTCGGGAGTGTCCGACTGTATAACTCTACTTAAATTCTATCACCTTGCTGGTCCTGACGACCTTCCACCCATCTTTCCAAGCATCGCAGTAAATTACCCAGCCAGTGTCTCTTTGACCTATTTGCCTCAAACTGGGAGAGACTGTCCCAGATAACTGGGGTGAGTTGATAATAGCGTCCATTTCCAAAAATAGTCGCACTGGACATAGTGAAAATGGGAAGTCAACTTGAATCTCACAGGGCTCCTGGTGTCATTGATTCTTCATCGTCTTATGGCGGCAGGTGAACCCCCAACCCAGGAACACTAAGTGGGACTTCGACCGGGTGGATGCTGTGTAGACCACATCCCTGCACTCTATCGGGTGTTAGAGCAACGTCATATGTGCCAAGGGCCCACAATCTTGGTGTTCCTTGACTTCAAGGGTGCGTTCGATTAAGCTCATTGGTCAGCACTGTTAACCACAATTGCTCAACAGAGTATGCCATACAAATTTGTGAACATACTACGGTCCCTATGCTCACATTTCGGAGCGTGATAATGCATGACGAACTCTCTAAAAGCTTCCCTATAGGAAGTTTTGTTTGACCAGGATGTCCACTCTCTCCGTTCTTGTCCAACTTCGCCATTGATGAAATAATGAGGCGAACGCTGGAAAGTCTTCAAAACTCCGGCGTTCAACTCGCTGTCGATGAGAACCTTGTCGATTCGGAGTCTGCAGACACCATTCTCATCTTCGGAGACGAAGCACAAAGCCTGGTAAATCAAATGACCACCATTATATCTTCTTTCAGCATGCGCCTCACACCTCCACAGTGCACGGTCATGCTTCGTAACGCTCAATCTCTGAAGCACCAGAGGTTGTGGAGAATTTTGCACACCTCAGTAGTTGTATTAGCTTTGACAGAGTTGCCTAATGAAGCCAGACCCAGGTCACACTTACCAATTTGCGCTACTTGATGAATCGAAATTGCATACCACTGGGTCTCAAGGTTCGTGTGTTCCAGGCTAAGGGTAAGCGCCATGTTCCTGAATGGTTGCGACACATGGGCTCTGTGAAGAACGTAAGTTCGATTGACGGCCTGCTAGTCCTGAAGGTTGGAGGGTGGAAAATGCACAATAATGTTCCTGAAGTGTGTGATACTCTGGTAGTACACCGGGATCACGGTACACTGTTGGTTGACTTTTGAATTAGACGTTTTGGCTGAAAGCCTTATATTCACCCCTTTGTTTAAGTCCGAGTGGTTAGAGCGCGAATTTACTGATCGGAAGGTCCCTGGTTCGAACCCCACCTCCGCCTCTCGACTTCCCCTGTCTAGGCTTGGGCAACCTGAGAGCATCCTAGCCCTCGTGCTTCCTTTGGATGGCATGACAGCTAGGCACCGAAAGGGTGTTAAAGCTGGAAGATGATCTCATCGCAAGTCCGAGTATCCTTGCAAAATCACGTATTCCTACACCTGTAAAAACATCCGGTTGATACTCATCTACAGACCTTGCCCCTAACGCTGATCGTTATATTCGCATTGCACCATCTTTAATAGCAACGCATGTGTCAGTGTAGAGGATTCAGATACCTCGAAATCACTTATCGATCGCTAACATTCGAACTTTGAAGCAAGTACGACAATGGGTTGTTTTTACTTCAGTGCTGAGTTTGTTTCGCGCTGACGTGTGCTGCCTGTGAAAAGTTTTCATGACGCACCCGGCGACCTTTTACAACGTGCTAAATGCTCAAACTTTTAGCACGTTGTAAAAAGTCGCCGGGTGCGTCATGAAAACTTTTCGAGAAATAAGCACAGTCTAGTCGCCGGTGATAAGTGAACAATTGGGTGACCTGAGCAATAGAACTGGGTGGTGGTCTTGGGTTAGACTCGACGTCCATTACAGTTGCGCTGACCATCAACTTTACTGTATCACCAACTGCCACAACAGTGGAAGACATCTGATGCCCGACGATAACTCTGTTGCATGTTACAAACAAAAGGCACTGTAATAATTTATCCATGGTGAAGATCGATAGCCATTTGACACTAAGAAGCTGTGTGGACTCAGATTACGAATTTTCTCCACACAAGAGATGCACATGACATTCAAAGCAACGGACAGTAGTATGTCAGTTAAACACCAGTGTTCTTATTGGATATTGTAGTCAGTGATGATACGACGCTCCCAGCCGGTAAGAACCTAGAGAACACACCGCGTGAGAGTCCGCAATCGGTAGCGGTGCCATAAGCTCAATTACTATATTCGTGTTTCAAAAATGCAGAGTGTGCTCAAGAGCAGCTTATTGGCCACTTCGGACATGCAGGACTAATGCAGCACTAAAACCAGGAGAACGAGAGTAAGTGACACGGGCACAGCTCGGATCCGCGGAACAGATATCGATGAGTTAAAAGGCCAGGATATAGCACCAAAAGATAGGAAGCATCGCCGGTTGTAATTTCTCGCTTATCCACCCTATTGCATGCAGCGGGTGAGGTGACCAGGCTGGTGTCAGGCGGCGGTCGGCGTAGGAAGGTCTCAGCAGTTTACTTCTGAAGAGCAAGTCACCTGTCTGTGGCTGGTATTCTGTTCGTCGATTTGGTTGCAGCGAACGGAACATCGGTCATCTATGCAACATGAGCCAAAAAACATTTTCCTCAGCAGCAAACTGTGCGTCGGTTTCAACCCAAACCCAAGGAGCCAAGTTACCGTGATTTCAGAGCTCTATCCATTGATCAACCTGACAGGAGACACTGGATTTCGGCATCTTCTAGTATGACAATCTGATCGTGCGGCCATAGTATCCCTGAAAGATAGCTATCATGCAGTCCAAAGGAAACAAAGAGCTTACAATAATGCCACGTTGTCCAAGCCTGGGAGTATAGCTCAACAAGTTTCTGAGGATACGTCGCACGGTGGTAAGGTTGTTTCTCCGAGACGGTTTGGGTTAGAACCCTGAACCTCCATGCCTTAACCACTGAGTCATCTAGAGCTCCTGCAAACATGAGTATGACCTTAGTTAATCTTGCAATAACACTATGCTTTACAGGTGTGAAGCACATGCTGAACTGTGCGGTAGAATTAGTTGTTACATAAAAGTTTGCATTTCTTGAGTCCGATTCAAGCAAAGCAATACTATCGGCGTATTCATTGTCCGTAAGCGAACACCCTGGTAGTAATTCGATTCCCGAAGTGTAAAGGCAGGTAAGGAAGACCCAAGCATCACATCAATTATAAAGTCAAAAGGGGGAACAGAAAACACCCATGCCTGACAACACTGAATGTGGTGAACTCAGGAGACAGTCTGCCCTAAACACGTAGAAGTCCACGGGAGGAGTCGAGAAGACAAGAATTCGGAAGGGATACCCTTCGTTGCTAAGCACTGCCACACAGTTCATGGCGATCAACTGAGCACAAAAGTATATCTGAGATCGATAAAAACGGAAATTGCTGGCCATCGAAAAGAGTGGCACAGCTCCAGCACTTGTCGCTAACCGATGTTATACATCTGCTGTTTTTCAAACGTTTCATCATTTGTTGCTAAATCACTTTCTTCCGTTTCCAGCTCTCAGTGTCAAAGTTCTGGATGAATAAAGCCTAGCTTTTGGGCCCTCAGTCTTTTCCATTGTCATTCTGATTGTCCTTGCACTCCCAGGAACACTAAGTGGGACTTCGACCGGGGGGATGCTGTGTAGACCACATCCCTGCACTCTATCGGGTGTTAGAGCAACGTCATATGTGCCAAGGGCCCACAATCTTGGTGTTCCTTGACTTCAAGGGTGCGTTCGATTAAGCTCATTGGTCAGCACTGTTAACCACAATTGCTCAACAGAGTATGCCATACAAATTTGTGAACATACTACGGTCCCTATGCTCACATTTCGGAGCGTGATAATGCATGACGAACTCTCTAAAAGCTTCCCTATAGGAAGTTTTGTTTGACCAGGATGTCCACTCTCTCCGTTCTTGTCCAACTTCGCCATTGATGAAATAATGAGGCGAACGCTGGAAAGTCTTCAAAACTCCGGCGTTCAACTCGCTGTCGATGAGAACCTTGTCGATTCGGAGTCTGCAGACACCATTCTCATCTTCGGAGACGAAGCACAAAGCCTGGTAAATCAAATGACCACCATTATATCTTCTTTCAGCATGCGCCTCACACCTCCACAGTGCACGGTCATGCTTCGTAACGCTCAATCTCTGAAGCACCAGAGGTTGTGGAGAATTTTGCACACCTCAGTAGTTGTATTAGCTTTGACAGAGTTGCCTAATGAAGCCAGACCCAGGTCACACTTACCAATTTGCGCTACTTGATGAATCGAAATTGCATACCACTGGGTCTCAAGGTTCGTGTGTTCCAGGCTAAGGGTAAGCGCCATGTTCCTGAATGGTTGCGACACATGGGCTCTGTGAAGAACGTAAGTTCGATTGACGCTAGTCCAGTCCTGAAGGTTGGAGGGTGGAAAATGCACAATAATGTTCCTGAAGTGTGTGATACTCTGGTAGTACACCGGGATCACGCTGTTGGTTGACACATGGGCTCTGTGAAGAACGTAAGTTCGATTGACGGCCTGCTAGTCCTGAAGGTTGGAGGGTGGAAAATGCACAATAATGTTCCTGAAGTGTGTGATACTCTGGTAGTACACCGGGATCACGGTACACTGTTGGTTGACTTTTGAATTAGACGTTTTGGCTGAAAGCCTTATATTCACCCCTTTGTTTAAGTCCGAGTGGTTAGAGCGCGAATTTACTGATCGGAAGGTCCCTGGTTCGAACCCCACCTCCGCCTCTCGACTTCCCCTGTCTAGGCTTGGGCAACCTGAGAGCATCCTAGCCCTCGTGCTTCCTTTGGATGGCATGACAGCTAGGCACCGAAAGGGTGTTAAAGCTGGAAGATGATCTCATCGCAAGTCCGAGTATCCTTGCAAAATCACGTATTCCTACACCTGTAAAAACATCCGGTTGATACTCATCTACAGACCTTGCCCCTAACGCTGATCGTTATATTCGCATTGCACCATCTTTAATAGCAACGCATGTGTCAGTGTAGAGGATTCAGATACCTCGAAATCACTTATCGATCGCTAACATTCGAACTTTGAAGCAAGTACGACAATGGGTTGTTTTTACTTCAGTGCTGAGTTTGTTTCGCGCTGACGTGTGCTGCCTGTGAAAAGTTTTCATGACGCACCCGGCGACCTTTTACAACGTGCTAAATGCTCAAACTTTTAGCACGTTGTAAAAAGTCGCCGGGTGCGTCATGAAAACTTTTCGAGAAATAAGCACAGTCTAGTCGCCGGTGATAAGTGAACAATTGGGTGACCTGAGCAATAGAACTGGGTGGTGGTCTTGGGTTAGACTCGACGTCCATTACAGTTGCGCTGACCATCAACTTTACTGTATCACCAACTGCCACAACAGTGGAAGACATCTGATGCCCGACGATAACTCTGTTGCATGTTACAAACAAAAGGCACTGTAATAATTTATCCATGGTGAAGATCGATAGCCATTTGACACTAAGAAGCTGTGTGGACTCAGATTACGAATTTTCTCCACACAAGAGATGCACATGACATTCAAAGCAACGGACAGTAGTATGTCAGTTAAACACCAGTGTTCTTATTGGATATTGTAGTCAGTGATGATACGACGCTCCCAGCCGGTAAGAACCTAGAGAACACACCGCGTGAGAGTCCGCAATCGGTAGCGGTGCCATAAGCTCAATTACTATATTCGTGTTTCAAAAATGCAGAGTGTGCTCAAGAGCAGCTTATTGGCCACTTCGGACATGCAGGACTAATGCAGCACTAAAACCAGGAGAACGAGAGTAAGTGACACGGGCACAGCTCGGATCCGCGGAACAGATATCGATGAGTTAAAAGGCCAGGATATAGCACCAAAAGATAGGAAGCATCGCCGGTTGTAATTTCTCGCTTATCCACCCTATTGCATGCAGCGGGTGAGGTGACCAGGCTGGTGTCAGGCGGCGGTCGGCGTAGGAAGGTCTCAGCAGTTTACTTCTGAAGAGCAAGTCACCTGTCTGTGGCTGGTATTCTGTTCGTCGATTTGGTTGCAGCGAACGGAACATCGGTCATCTATGCAACATGAGCCAAAAAACATTTTCCTCAGCAGCAAACTGTGCGTCGGTTTCAACCCAAACCCAAGGAGCCAAGTTACCGTGATTTCAGAGCTCTATCCATTGATCAACCTGACAGGAGACACTGGATTTCGGCATCTTCTAGTATGACAATCTGATCGTGCGGCCATAGTATCCCTGAAAGATAGCTATCATGCAGTCCAAAGGAAACAAAGAGCTTACAATAATGCCACGTTGTCCAAGCCTGGGAGTATAGCTCAACAAGTTTCTGAGGATACGTCGCACGGTGGTAAGGTTGTTTCTCCGAGACGGTTTGGGTTAGAACCCTGAACCTCCATGCCTTAACCACTGAGTCATCTAGAGCTCCTGCAAACATGAGTATGACCTTAGTTAATCTTGCAATAACACTATGCTTTACAGGTGTGAAGCACATGCTGAACTGTGCGGTAGAATTAGTTGTTACATAAAAGTTTGCATTTCTTGAGTCCGATTCAAGCAAAGCAATACTATCGGCGTATTCATTGTCCGTAAGCGAACACCCTGGTAGTAATTCGATTCCCGAAGTGTAAAGGCAGGTAAGGAAGACCCAAGCATCACATCAATTATAAAGTCAAAAGGGGGAACAGAAAACACCCATGCCTGACAACACTGAATGTGGTGAACTCAGGAGACAGTCTGCCCTAAACACGTAGAAGTCCACGGGAGGAGTCGAGAAGACAAGAATTCGGAAGGGATACCCTTCGTTGCTAAGCACTGCCACACAGTTCATGGCGATCAACTGAGCACAAAAGTATATCTGAGATCGATAAAAACGGAAATTGCTGGCCATCGAAAAGAGTGGCACAGCTCCAGCACTTGTCGCTAACCGATGTTATACATCTGCTGTTTTTCAAACGTTTCATCATTTGT
>NW_008751742.1:0-660 GCF_000715545.1 Opisthorchis viverrini
GCTGTTTTAACTGGCCTTGCTTTCCCCCTACCCAAAAAACTGGTAACTGGAGTAGTCTATTAATGCACAAAACCGCATTCTGACTGCTTGGATGGTTTTCCAACTTTCAGCTCTGGTAGCATGCACGAGGGATGAAAACCTCGTGTGGTGGATGGGTAGGCCCTGCAGAGATGGTCGCTCTATTACGTTGCACCATGGTGCGTTCGTAAACCCACCACCCCTCCAGTAGCACGGGTGCATCGCTCATCGCCGGTGGTTCTGAGCCTGGCCTTTAAATTAGGGAATTAAAAAAAGAGCACTGCTGTTTTCTGATTGTTGCTCCTGGTGTTGGCTGTAAAAACCTGATCATGCCTGAATATATACGTTCCATGCAAGCCGGGAAATAAACCTATTATTAATAATATTACTATTATTTTAAAAATTGGCAGTTCGGTTATGACTGACTGAATAACAGGCTGAATAGCTCTCAGACAAGAATTTGCCTCACGCTTCCTACAGCCCTAGGATCCAAGTCACGCTTTCTGTGTCAACTGGAATTCCAGTTGATGAAGTTCCCAATTAAGTGGAACGCATTCTGAAGCGAGCCATCCTAGATCACCTTACTTCCAGCAATCTGATATCTCCAGCTCAACACGGATTTCTCCCAAACCGTTCTTGCGT
>NW_008751742.1:3639-17001 GCF_000715545.1 Opisthorchis viverrini
GATGGACAATGCTAGGTCGATCTAGGAAGGAAGGTGGATGCGAGGGGGAAAGTCACCAATCCCAAAGCATTACAATCAGCTTTAATCAGTGAGTGGTGCGTGACGAAGAAGTCTTCCGATGCTATCCTCTGATGTTGATAGTGGAAAGTCGGGTGTCTAACTGTATGTTTACTGATGTATGTTTACTGGTGCAACCCTGAGTAGAAGGAACATGATATGTTTTCAGATAGAGACGGTAATGTGCCACTCGAGAGACACCCAACAGGAATCAAATGTCCAGTTGTTATGACACCCAGGCTTTTTGAGAATGGAAATTCTGCTGCAGCCAGGTGAAACGACAGGTCAACTACTCGCAAAAATTAGCAATGCACATTCTGACCATCACTTGACCGAATCAAAACTTAACCTGCAGTTATATAGGGTGTTTCTTGGGCAACAAACTAACTGGGTTCTGTCCCTGAAGTTTTGTACATCAAAGACCTCTTCCGCGCTATACCCCATGGTAAGGCTTCCTCCTCTCGGATGGTACAAAAACCGTGCACACATTCCCCCGGTCTGCACAAGCCCTTGCCTTCCACCAGATTAAGCCTTTCACGATGTCTCTGTGATGCCTGTCAACGCTTATCCCCCTTGCTTATCCCTCCACTTCATCATCCCCAGTTACACTTTCTGTGTCCATGACCATGATTCAAGCAGTCCAAGGCCACGAAAACTTAACGGTGGTTTTAGGTTTTAGTTCAGCACGACCGGCTGGATGACGCCAACTCTGTTGGTTCACCTTATCTGATGTTCTGGTTCCTCGTTTTTCACCGTTGCCCTTTTCTTGTCATGTGTTAGGCAGGAAGCCCCTTCGTTTGCCCTCCCTTGCTTTGTATTTTGCCCGCCACATTCATATCCTAACGATTCTAGTTTGCTTGATATTCTCCCCAATAATGCATGGTAATTGTGCCTCCCTGTCCGTGTCGGTTTAGTGGTGATCACATACATCCGATAATGCCTTATGATGCTGTCCCTTTTCCTAGCCACTTACGCCCACAATCCACGCAAGTCATGCTTTTGTTACGACTAACTTTGTTAACAAACCTGAGGGTATGCCACCCACAAGTTGGGAATAAACATAATTATTTATAGTTTTAGCATTCACCCTACCCATTGGACGGAGAAGAACTTCTTGGGATACGCAGTACCATAAATTACACTTATGATCGAAACTCGGCGCAACAGTCCTTTCAAACACTAAGGTATGCCGTGCCTCCAGAGTTTCAAAATTCATAAATATGGATCGAGGATCGATACACATAATGCACATATATACACGTATGGTCTTCTGTCCAAGCTTTCCGAGTTGGATATTTTTTCCGTTTGGTGTTTTCCGTTTGGCTGAAAGACGCAAGTGAACAGCAGCGTAGTAAGACTGCTAAAGCACGTAGCACTGTCCTCGAGATTGCTTTGAACTTCGTAATAGCCGAGGCGTGAACAACCGATGGAGAGAGCTTCTTCTATGCATAAACTACTCAAAGTGAGAAGAGTCAAGTTCTAATGAAAATATGTACTCCCTTGGCTTGAAAATCTTCAAACCATATCTTCACAGTGAATCATTTGGCTTACCTGCAGAAGACCTGTCCGTCAAAACTTGCTCAAACTAGGCGTGGTTAAGTAAGTGCCGTCAAACGTGACGATACCCCAGAGGAAAGCGCGCGTGCACCGCGTTTTATAATCAATGGCTTTGAAGCAAATATCTTTGTGGAAAATGGATGAAGGTTGCGTGTTTTCTGCTTTATGAATGGGCAGTCCTATTGGTGTACTGAAGAAACGGTCTTATGTACGCTCCGTGTACCCTCTTGAAGTCCATGCTAGCAGTACGGGGAAAGGTGTGCCGACTGACCCATGGAATGAAGAATACATTTAAGCCTATCTATTATGGTGGGACAAGGCGAACATTTCTGATAATGAGCCAGGCATCTACGTTCTTTTTGATATTGATCCTTGAAATGTCAATACATACACAACAAAAGCTTTCGCTGAGTTCCCTGTAAACGACATATGGACGCACTTCGTCAATTAGAGAAGTGAGTCGGTCCAGTGACCATTGTTTTACGTGGTTGACATCTAGTTGTGGGGTGCTTGCAACTGCCTTCAAGTTTACAAATGGACCACAAACCGTAGACGTTCCGTTGAAAGCGCATCTAGGAAGTCATTGAAATATGTCGGAAACGGGAGTAGATTCAAAACGAAACCCTAAGAATTTCCACTTTTCGGCTTCAGATAATCTGTGTGTGAGCGTGCCCATCCCGCAAGAGCGTTTTGGTAGGAATCAGTTGCACCAGAGGTGTCATGCTTTTGGCAGTATTGTGATATGGAATCGACCCATTGTATTGTGTTCCAGTACTTTGCACGACACGCTAGTGAGGCCATTAGGCTTGTGACTGCCGGGCGAAAACAGTCACCAGATTTGAAGTTTGGCGTGACAGTTGCTTCCTTGAAGGCAAACCATAGGTTTGCTTTGCCAGGCGAGTGAACAAACGTCTGGTACAAAGCTTTGCCAAAGTGGGCGGTGTTTCCTTCAATATACTAGGATGGACCTCACCAGCTCCAACGCACTGAAGGGCATCGGCCTATGCGAGGATCCTGCGATCCTCCTCCGTGAGGATCAGGTTAGTTAAAAGTTGTTGGTAGTTGCACCTTGTCAATATTGGACGCGAGGAAGACACGGTATGCACCTGCATAATGTACTCGAAGTTTCAACTACTACTGTATGTTCACTCAATTTCTTAGTTTCAGTCCACCAAGGAGATGACGGTTATCACGTCCCATCAGCATTATATAGTGTATATGAATTTAACAAATCTGATTTCCGAGCGTGGCCCGACATCATGGTTCACTTTTCTACTTCAGGATTCCTGATTTCGAGAGGATCCGCAGTTTATGTTCTAGGACCACTGCAGTCATTTTTGAAGCTCACCTCGGGTCTTACTTCCAGAAAACCCTGAATCGTTTCGTGCACCTTTTGTTCCGTCAAATTACGCACTGGTTTCTTTGAGGCAATCGCCGCATCAGCGACGTGATTAATCTGGATGACTGTCCCCCAGGCCTCCTTCACTGAATGTTGTCCAAGTTTTAGCCGGCCGCCGAGGATCCGCTCTTCAGTGCGTTAGGAGCGCCCATTCCGCATTTCAGGTTGCGCACTCCCGGCTTGGCGGTATCTGAAACAAAAAGCGCCATGCATTATCATCATTCTTCAGTTGAGCGGTAATTAACACTTGATCAACCAAGTGTCTTTTGTTGGGGAATGGCAGTTATCGAGTGTAGTATCTGCTGAATCCGACAAGATGCTGAGTTCAAGCGCTACACTTGGCTACCTTGGTCAGCGCCGGTGAAACATGTCCCTCAGACCCACCCGCTAGAAGTACATCCATGAGATCTTCAGGGCACTAAAATCATCTGTTGGCAAAAATGCGTGAAAGCGGTAGCTTGGATGGCGCCGCCTAATAGGTTGTATGGGGAATAGGTCGCCTTCCGGCAGACATGGGAGGCAAGCGTGGACGACGTCAAAACAAATGAATCGGTGTCGCGCAGTTTGTCTGAATCCGCATCGAATGAATAAATTACGGGAGTGTAACTTTGAAAAGGACAGGAGAAGCAAACTCATCTTCCCTTCAACACCTGGAGTCCGCTCGCAGAATGGAGTGATCCTTCATCGAGAAACAGGCACCACAAGCTTCAGGTTGGGGGCCAGATCTCGCAACATCGATTATCGACGTTTGTCATAGGCAAGCCGACTGTGGAATACCAAGAGCTTCGTTGAAAGAAGTGAGGTAGTTTATGAACCAAAAAATCGACAGTATTTCCACTGCGTTTAATGATGTAATGCTGAAAGATGGGCAATCAGAGTTAGCAAGTTTATTAGTTCTAGCCCGGGTTTTATTCCGAGGCTACGAAGGGGGACCTGCGGTGTAATATCATGCTTCCAGGCTTGGTACTTATATGTCTGCTGTTCATTTGTAGGGAGTTTTCCCAACTCGGAGGCCAGTTGTTACGGGCTCTATTTCTGGGGGCGCAGTCGTTACTGGGGTCAAAACTGTTGCGGTTAGCTTCCCGCGGCGAGCGTATTCGCGTTGGCTTTAGATCCATGTGTTCGTTAGCCTGTAAGAATTTGTGGTGGACTTGCATTTGCTCGGCTTCTGTCTTTCTGGGTGCTGTTTTGTCGTAAACTTGCCGCCGCCCGGTCAACTTTACGTCGGTGGTACCACCAGGGCACATCACTTTTGGTGGTTTTCTCAACTGCCTGGTTTCCGCGGCAGAGTGCAACTTGAGTTCGGTAAGCATCCTTCAGACTAGGTGAGAGTTACGTGGGTTCTTCGACTGTAACTACATTCCTTTTGTGTTTGTTCTGTGTCTAAGTACTTCCACGATCAGCTCGACCAACTCGGTGTATGTATGACCAGATTACGCCCTCTTGATGGAGCGGAGATGGGAGCCGTTGATTGCAAATCTTCAGAGGAATTTTCACGTCATTACCTGCACAGCAGCTGTCCCATGAAAGGGAAGTGGCCATACCAGCTCGGTCTGGGTTAGTTGACCACGGGTTGTGAGGTTCTCGCGGCAGGACCGGAGGTCCGGGTAAAAGTTCGTGGCTGATCTGTCACCGAACCTTGCTGTTTTTTCCGCTCAGTTGACCCAAATCCATCTCAGAGATTGTGATTTGGGTGCGTTTTTATTGCCCGCTAAGTAAATTAGCGGTGGCGTGTTGGACACTCCATCTCAGCGAGGCGTTTCTCACCCCGAGCACCACTGTTGCCGGTGGTCCAAAGGTCCTGTACGGATGAATAGAAGCTGCAACATAAAGTCGCGATCAGTTAGATCAGCGCGCTTTTTGGAGGAGAAATGTCGACGACACTACAGGTTTGGACAAAATTTATGTATAAGTTACCGTTCAGCCGAGAAAATGTTTGTTTCGCGTTCTGACCCATTTAGCGTCCCTCCTGGATAATACCCTTAGATCGATCTTCGGGAGAGGTTTTGAGTTTTTATAGCACACTTCAATAGCTCTTGTGTAGAAGTTAAAGTGGAGAGTGGTCCAAGATATCCAGAGTCCGCTTTCCTTCCTATATGAGTTGTCGCGCGCAAAGCCTGAAGCGCTTCGTATTAGGACTGTCTTCACAAACGGCCTTGATTCCAGGATCCGGGAAATATATATCGTTTGGGCCAAACATCGAGTATCAGACTGGCGACAAAGCTGCATAATTAGATTACATGATGCAGTGTCTGAAAACATGTTGCGATCAAACACATTTGGCGGTAGCTGGGAAGGATAGAGAAGCAGATCCAGATATCTAAGTTCCTCCTGCCTCACTTACCGCACAATTAGAACGATGCCACTTGGGTTCGAAGAAATGACAGACTATCCCACTCGCTTGAACGCGCTGATTTCAATATGTCCTCTGGAGTGATGAAAGGGAGCCGCTGGAATGCACTGACCAAGTGTCTCATCGCGGCCTATGGTGGAAAGTTTAGTCCGCTGACCGACAAGAACAAAACCGACCCCGGAAACTTGGGCAAAAGCCTCAATCCTGTGTAGCAATCCGTGAATCCGTGAATCCACCGAACGCGCTCCGAGTACAGGCGCAAGGATGGCGTGGTACACGGAATACGACGTGAGTTTTTAACAACGCCTGCTGACCCACAGACGTCTCTATGCGGATTTTAGTCTTGGTTACTGGCCCCTCAAGTAGGCTTTAGGTGCATGTTACTTCAGATTCCCATCTGACGGTGTGATTAAAAAATGTTCAAGATAAGGCATTGGCGCTTTCCCTTGCTATTAGTCGTAAGCACGTGCAACAGCTTTCCTCAAAATACTGTCGTCGTCACTTCCACAACATGCCTACGCCTCCTGAATGCACTTTATTACCACAAATTTGCGAGCGAGTGATGCTCTGAATCTTGACATTTGGATGGAGTGTAGTGGTCTGGCTACCTGATGAGTTACTTTACCATGAGTGTGTGGCAGATGAATAAAAATAATGACAACAGATTGCGTATACAGTAATAGATAGGTCAGATGGAACAGCTTCACTAGCATTTGTTATATTCAGAATAGTTCGTCGTTGGCCCAGGTCAGCGAATAAACAAGAGTCCAATTAGGGTTGTCCGTGGGTCTGCTTCTGAACAGTTCCCACACAGCAGATTCCAAAGATAGTCTGAAATGTTTCGATAACAGAGTTAGTACATGAGACTCGCGAATGACCGCTGTGAGCGCGAGCGATATCAGAGGAGAGAGTGGAAGCCCATGACCACGTTTATTTTGCGTGAAATTGTATATTTGGCCGTTTTTGTAGTCCTTCGTATTCAAACAAAAAATTATGCAAATAACAAAATACTTAGTGTTATAATGGAAGCAAAATAAAGATACAAAACACCACAGAAGCACGGAAAGTTGTAGCGGACTTAGGATCTTATTAGCGTATTGGATCACATAAACGAGAATGGTAACAAAATAACAATAAGAAAAGGATAAGCAACCGATAAGGACTCACGAGTGCGTGGATTCGGTACTCGACTACACCGAATCCGATGCAGTAACCGGCTGTGAAGGAAATATCTTCTTGTAGAAATTTTCCTACAAATGATTCGCTTGTGACTAGTATATTTTACGATAGGAAGGTTACTCAGAGCTAAAAAATGTCAGAAGGAGATATCGTGGCGTTCAACATTTCACATAAACACAGAAATATTGTCCCACTGGTTCAGCAGTAAGCAAACAATTCAACGGAGNAACAATTCAAGGAGCGCAAATCCACTGATTCAGCAAGAAGTCGGAAAGTTGCGCCGGAAACTTGTGTTTTTGCCTCATTTTTAACGTAATTATTGGTACAATAAAACAACCGTCATGATAAAATGTGTACAACAGTTACAAAACGTAGTTTAAGTTCAGGAAAAATGGTAAATAAACGTGACAACTGGTTGCAGACACTACAAAATCTAGGGAGTGATTGCCCCTATTTCTTTCATGTCCGGAGGCTTGAGCAATTGCCCTGTTCCCCAGTATCAAAAATTGTACCTCTGAGTCTTCATTTGTTCTATTTCTCGGTCTTTCAGTCTTACGGGCTCGGTAGCCAAATTTCAGGGGTTTGTCGACAAAAGGAGCGTGCTAAGGCTTATCGGTAGCTAAACATAGGTATTGCACGGAACTTCTTCCTACAGGCAAATGATGAACTAACAGACGGGACATTTTCTGCCCGGGTTTCCTTATGTAAGATAACGCATGCATCCAGTAGCTGACTCGCGGTGTCTCCTACAGCAGTGGTTGGGCGTGCTCAAGGCCAGATCAAATAGCAAATTTCCCGCTATCTGAACTGCGTGAGCTATCCTAAGATTGGAAGCTGTCAGCGCAAGCACATATGTAGAATAGCGCATATCCAACCTCTGACAGAAGACTGCCGTACAGGATGTAGTACGCAGGTTATAAAATTACCTTACGCCCGCCTATTTTGTTTTTCTGCATTCGAACAGCTGATTGGCTCTTCGTTGCACGTTTTTACCCTGGGATGCAACACCTGGGGGTGGCGCGTACTGTTAATAATATCCCTAGTGAATGCTATGTTTCGCTGATTGGTGCTTAAATTGTGGAGTGGAAGCAAGAGTCCGATTCCGTTTGAATGTATGGATATCGGGTTTTTCACTGCAGTTGGTTGCGGATTTTTATGGGTTGTAAATGACTTGATAACTGGTCTTTGACATCAGTCGGCTTAATACAATCAACCTGCATGGCTGTGGGCCAGTTACTAGTCTAGTGTTAACAGCCGGATGTTAATTTTAGTTATGTTATTATAGGTCAGCGGCCCATGAGACTAAGCTTCCCGAGTGGGTTGCATATTTAATGCATTGAAAAACACGTTGGTACCTATTCTCCATTGAATTGTTTGAATGGTGGAAGCAAGGTCAACACTGGCAGCTTCTTTGCTCCCCATTCTTTGTGGATGACCCGTTTCACTTGCGAAGCCGTGCGCGTAAGTGAATGGCGAATCAGTGCAATGCAGCATGATTACTGCATAGCCGGTATGTGAGCCAGTAGAAAAATGTCCTGTAAATCGAGAATGAAGAAGAGTTCCAATGGACCTTCCCACCCTTCACTATCCGGACGAACTGGGGATTTTGGGGAAGGCGCAGCAACAAAGAGCTCTAACTGCTAACAGGGATGAAGGGTCTATCCTCCGAGCACAGTTGTCAGGCTTCGTAACTTTGCGCTTAACTGCAGGTCAACACGGGCATTTTCATCCTTTTGAGGCGCGCGATGCAAAATTGGTGGCTGATGTTTCTGCAGTTAATGCTTGAATACCCTGGTTGCCCCATCCAGTTTTGGATGCCATAATAAGTTAAAATACTTCTTTGAGGGATACCCTCAGGGTGGGGTAAAATCGCGTCATATCAGAGTGCACGCGTTTTGAGTCGTGCAGTTATCGGGAAAATTAGAGGTGGTTCGGGGACTTGCAAATTGCTATCTGTTTGTAAGGGGTGGTAGACACCCAGATGTCATTGCTAAGAATAGCGAAAGTGGGATGTGGTGATTAGTCTGAGCAGCTTATACTATGGTATAGATAATGTTTGTGAGATAAGGCAAGTGAGGAGTGTAACGATGCGAGAAAGGAGGTGTTGGTAGTGTGATGTTTTCTCTTACTCTCTTTGCTGCTTGTGTTATAAGGGGCAGCTCGAATGGTGACGCTACACGAAGGCTTATATGACGTTATTTCTAGTTATGAATTATGGCTATTTAGGGGTTGTTCATCGTTGCATCTCGTAGGAGACACTGCACAGTGTAGGTGGATGCCCTTTAAATGATATACTTTACGGCCTGGCACGGGCTCGCACCGCAATGAATCGCTACAAGTAGTTCATTTGTTCGTTTGTTTTTTGGTGGTGGGGGGGGAGGGGGCGTGCATGGCCCTCACATGATCCAAGAGGAGCATGCGGCTTGAGGTTCTGTCAGGTTTCACAAATCTAGTCAGCGTATCAGGTAGTCCACCGCGGTTCGGATACCAGGCATTTAGGTCAAGATGGTGGAAGCTGGCTCATGCTGTCATCTGGAGACTGCTGGATCTCAACTCAGAGCCCGAAACGGTTCACCACCTGAATCCGGTTGGCTTGTTCATAAGAGATATCCTATTCATGCCTCTATCGTAATCACTAGCCTTTTTGATCCCACCTTTCATTGGTCTACGTAGTCGTTCCTGTGCTTGACTGGAGGTACTGCAAAGTATGGCCACCTTGTACAGTAGTGAAGCATCGGTGTTGAACACTGATGTCATGCTGTCGATGATGATGATGGCCACCTATTGATACCTATGGCACTTCAGTAGTGAAGGGTGTTGAACACTGATGTCATGCTGTCGATGATGATGATGGCCACCTATTGATACCTATGGCACTTCTGTTACCGGTTTCTATCCGGGCTGCTTGAATTTGTTCGTAGATGTGGGCACCTAAAAGTGCTTTTAGTGGGTTTTAACTAAATATCTTTCTTGTCACTCGTTTTTCTTCACAGTAATGCTTCCACACAAGGCATTTTTGTGCAACTCTGAAGCGTTGGTGTTCTAACTTGCTGTCCCATTTCTAAGGGTTCATGTGTTACTTGGTTGTAATAATAATCGTCCAGCTGTAGCTTCCTTTCGGTGCTTAGCTGCCATGCCACACAAAGGAGGCACGAGTGCTGGGATACTGCCAGGTTGCCCAAGCCTAGACAGGAGAAGTCGAGTTCGAACCACGGACCTTCCGGTCAGTAAATTCGTGCTTTAACCACTTGGTCCATCTCGCCCCCAAACACGGGTTAGTGTCCCAAAGAAGGCACAGTGAGATTCCACATCAACCACTTGGGAGGTCCGTTGAGATGTGGAAACCCGATAAAGTACATAGCAACGCAAAATGGAACCCGGAGTGAAAAGATGCCGCAAAATTTCACAGATCAGCTACGTAACACATTCGCTGCACATACAGGGTTGTCCAACGGTGCGCATACTTTTCAGCTCATCACTTTTTTGGCGCACAGTGTACGACACCACGGTCACTTCAGTTTGTCTATAATACGGGGACAATGAAACCAGGATTGTTAGAGACATCCTACACAGTAACGTACGTGAACGCCCACCCTTCTGTTCCCGTACCTGTTCATCAGTTTTCTTACGGCAGTGAAGCATCAGTGCCAACACCGATGTTGCTGTCTTTGATGATGATGATGACATCAGTTTTCTAGCAACCGGTGAGTGCCTGGGTATTCAATAGAACGAAGTAAGGAGGGTAGTAGGACATACTGCATTGACCACTCACCGTCCAATGCTTCCGCTGTTTCCACCTCGGATTCGGTGAGCGGACCGACACCTGACTGTCCAAGGACGCATTCATCCGACGGACAAGTGGACAGAATGGTCCGAATGGCTTCCAAACTATCATGCACATCTGTCTTGATCAAAAGAGGCAACACGGGAACACCGCTCTGAGTGGCCTGGATGACTGACTGAAAATCAGGACGATTCGCGGAAAGCTTGGTTGTGAACTGTATTCCAAAGCCACGGGTTGCAACCGCTATAAGTTCGTATACGCACTGCAACAGATAGGCACTGAGCGGGACTACCCGTTCATTTCAATAATCGTTAATTCCCTCTTCAATTACTGCACCCGTCCGATTAATCTTGGGGTGAAAGAGCTACGCGTTGAAGACAGTAGTTCTGATGAAGGGCCGCTGATGGCTGCGTGACTGGACCATGTCTCGCAGAGTCACCAACTATTGTTACCTCGTTACTCTCCGATATCGGACAGGGTGAAAAGCGCTCTGCGTAGATAACAGCTCCCTGCCACCCAAATTACCTTGCCCAACCAACGTGACCAGCTGCTCTCTGTGTTTTTTCTTTTGACATGGCTTCTGTAGTATCACATACATGGCTTATCATGAGGTTGGACGCAGCCAACTTAAAAACATTCATTCAGGCTTGAATCTGCTCCATCAAAACTAGTGCACATCCGTCAATCCCTTCAGTCAGTCAGTCATTCAGCCCGCAAACCGTCCTCTAAAATGCATTGGTTCCAGCTACCATAGCTTCGTTCACCGAAGAGAAGGAGAATAAGTGAATGAAAACCATGGTTTGGAAGCTGTTCGTGTACGACAAATGTATCTGTTTGTCCAGTATGAATGAAAGTAACAGCTTACCAGCAGGGTTGATCGTTTTGATACAGGACCGCTACTGGCTGAGTGACACTTATATCTGTCAGGGCTGCTCACCATTAGTTAGTCTCGTCCCGCGGTCCCCATCCCGGGAGATGACAGTTACCAACACGACTCAGTTGACTGGTAAGGACTCCTATGTTTCTTTGCCAAGCTGTGGACTGACCGCCTCTGGATCGTCTGTATTTGACGCAAGGCTGTGCGAAAAGGACTCTACGAGGGCAAACGCTCCTCGGGCATACGAAGTACATGGCCTAACCGCCGTGACCTGTGGAGTGTGGCGAGCTGGTCTATGAAAGGAGAATGAACGCTGCAGAAAAAATCGTTTAGCTGTGGCACCCTTTCGGTGCCTGACTGCCCGCCTTCCAGGATGGGGACCGCGTGATCCTCACTGTGCCTGGTTGGATACACTACAAGATATGGCTGCCAACCGATGTCAGTGGCGTTCCTGTTGTCAGTTTCTATCCATATTGCCTGAGTGAATGTCTGGAGGTGTAGGCACCTCGGAATGATTGTGTTAAGCTAGCACTAAGTCCCACCCCCATCCACCTTTATTCTTTTCTTTACAATAAGGCTTTCAAATAAGTCATGGTTGTACGGCAGTGAAGCATTGGTGTTGAACACTGATGTCATGCTGTCGTTGATGATGATGATGATGTACTACCAAGTTGCCCAAGTCCAGACAGGGGAAGTCGAGAGGCAGAGTTTGGGTTCGAAACACGGACCTTACGGTCAGTAAATTCGCGCTCTAATCAATGAACCATTTTGACCCCATTCCAGACGACCATCTGGCTTCAGTATTACTGATATGGTGTTTCCACCAGATCAGCACAGTAGCGAGTGGCGATCAGCGAGTAGCTTGAGTTTGACCTTACTCAATTATGTAGTGGCATAGTATACTTTGCATATAGGCTACATCCACTTAACCGTACGGGAGAATTAATCAGGTTTCCAATCAACTGGAAGATGTTTGGGACCGATTGAGCAGTCATTGTTTCAGACAGATTTGGTAAACAATTGGTGGATTTATTACCGGGTAACGTTTTGCTTCAGATACAAAAGCTCCGTCAGGCCAAGTGAGCAAGCTCCCAGGTTGATTGGATTTTAAAACAGTCAGAATCAATCCGTGAGATTTCCTATGACTAGCCGACTTGACCATCCCTGGGTGTCGGTCTGAAGTTCCTGTTTGTTTGTTGATGAGCATGACTATCACGATCGATTGGTAAAGGGAGTTTGTCATCAAGTTGGATCAGGATTTTGGGGCCTTATTTTTTCGATTTGGGACACCTGAATAGAATATTCCCCTTGGGTGTTGTTCACAGATTTTGTTGATCTGTGTGCGTTGAGGTTTGTCGGGACAATTGGTTTGGCATTGGGGGGTGGGTGGGTGTTTTGGTGGATAATACTGCTCGAATTTCGTGCTTTTAGGCTCAGACCATTTCACTGATAACTGCATACCGCCTCGTGTCATCTCGGTTGATCCAGAACCGCCCTCTGCACGCTTTCCAGTTCTACGTCTTCTATATTATTCACGCTGGGATGCTTAGCGATTTCCACCCCCACGGCCACAACACAGCGACTGGTGGCCAACATTTAAATGGACAAGTTGTCCACTGTTCGTATGGTGTGTCTCAGCCTAACGGAATTCTATTAGGCTCAAACGACCTACCAAGCCGTTCACACCACAATGACTGTGACATCCAACTCCGGGTGCACTAGTGAGAAAGTTTCTGGTTTACTCGTGGACAAGAATACTGAACCCCCCTGTAGGAAATTTCCTCGCACGAGAGAATTATTTTAGGCAGCCCTGTGGATGTTCTCACTAAAGAAAATCACATCCTCTCATATGCCACTGAGCCCGTTCCCGATATTCTCAGTGGTTGTCTACCTTGTTTACCGCTGAATAGTAAGACAGTTTCAAGGTTTCAATCCTTCCTTTCATCCCATAGAAGAAGATCTATGAACAATGAACCTCTTAACTAAATTGAACATCAATAGCAAACGCTGCACGAATCTCGAGTTAATTCAAACTCGCAAATTTTTCTGAATTTTTTGGTTATCATCATCAACGACAGCATGACATCAGTGCTCAACACCAATGCTTCACTGCCGTACAGCCATGACTTATTTGAAAGCCTTATTGTAAAGAAAAG
>NW_008751742.1:20711-28300 GCF_000715545.1 Opisthorchis viverrini
ATGCAAATGCATTACCATTTCTACGGAACAAGTTGCCACATGTTCCAACCCCCAACCTGGAGGGCCAGGAGACTGTGTTCGTCAGACCTCTAACCATTGACCAATCTGGTATGAGAGACTCTGTGAGTGTCGCGGGACACGCTACAAGTAGCCGACTACCAATGCAGTTGAATTACGTCAGGACAAAGTTTATTATCACTTATCTCCCTGCAGTGCAGACTCAGTTCACGCGAATCACAGTTGACTGGATCCCCAAGACAAGGCCTATTCAACTTGTACAATATTGGCTCTTCCATACACATCAATAATGATCGGTACCAAGGATGTTCATGAGCTTCGTTTCTTGATTTCATCCTAAGTCAAGCCTGTTTAAAAATTCTACATACTATGCGTAATGCTTATGAAAGCTAGTAGACCTGCATGCCGGTAATCGGGATTCGGTTCGTACACATTCCGGATGGAGATTGTCCAACCGGGCTTTTCGAAGTTTCCCAAGGAGCCAGTCATCCTTCGTTGAGCGCCGTCTTGTTGGATCAGCATCTCAAATCACGAATGCTCCATTAGACTTTCCGGTAGTTGGTGTGAGATCAAGTTTTAGCCAACTGACCTAAACAACAAGCCAGTATTCTGTCAACACCGTTAAATCGTCCATTCCACCCTACATTGCGGTGATAACACCGCAATGATGAGGCCGCAAGTAGGACTTCTCCGGCAACAATTGCAGGGTTGGCGGACCTCTTCGGATCATTTCGAGGAGAGTGAAACGTGGTCGACCAATCGATCACCTGTGGCAACCATTTCCAGCCGTACTGGGACACTGGAGGTAAGAAGGAAATTACGTTGCGTGCATACGATACTATTCACGCCGTCAATTACATTTTATTACGTTCCACTAAACGGAGTAGCATGCTAAGTCCCTGAATTTCGCTCACTGCTATCGTCCATGGTCGACTGACTGCTGCTAGACTTGCTCGAATCCCAATTCAGATGACCATGGCCTTTCATTAGATTATAGAGAACAATGGGATAATCGTTCAGCTGCGGCACTCTTTCGTTGTATAGCCGCCATGTAACTCCGAGAAAACATGAGGTTTGAGGCTGTGCCCAATTCCAGACAGGAGCTAGGGTTGGTTGGGCTCACGGACCTTCCGGTCAGCAGCTGCGCGTCTTGACCGCTGAACTGTCTCGAGCTCATAAAATAAATGACGATCTCCGTGTCACTCGGCTTGCTTAAGATCGTGCCTCTAATGTAGACATGGCTTCAACGCTCTCCACATCACCATCGTCGTCATGGAAATCAGTACACCATTAGTGGTAATTCATACATGAAACTATCATACAACCATGGAAGAGAAAGTCCTGGCAAAAAATGAGAAGAAAGGGGAAGGGAACGACCAGATGTGGGGTGCACATACTTTCCCAAACCGTTGAAGTTAATGCACGGGTGCGTCTTGTTCGAGGAAGCGCCACCAGCGGGATTGACCGATCGTTTTCCACGGACTTTATCTGATACAAGCCCTAGCACACAACGACATACAAGACCTACCTAGGCAGTCCAATCAAGAAGCGACAGGAAGGTCGCCACTGGGATCGGCTACATGCCACGTCCTGTTAGGTTTGTAATCATACTTAAGTAGAATCGCGTGGGCCTCACCTAGGAAGGCGCGAAAAGTTCCACAGCGGACAACTTGGCAGTAACCGCTTTCATTCAGGCACTAGCCCTTGACTGGGTTTACTCGGAATCTTGTTGGAAGGGCCTTCAGCTTGCCGGATTTTTACACGCCCTAGAAAGTAAATGACCTCACCTTTAACTCAACGTTAGTGCTGGTGCTTCCTTTGCTCGAATTAACCTTGTGTACCTGTCGGTCACCCTCGCCCGATGTCTGCCCGTCAATCTTCTGTACCCGGGGTGCAATCGCTGTCGCATGAAGCGACTACTTCGAAATCCAAGCGAGAACTGGTTGTCAAGTAAGATACACGAATCCATCGACCAGAATTACTACTTTTACTGCAAGACAGTCGGCCTTACTTGGAGTGAATGTGTTTCTAATCTTTCTCGTAGTTTGTGTTGCAGCCCACAGTTGTTCGTTCCCATTATTATGTTTTTTCTCTCATGTTTTCCAGCATCACTGTTTGAGGAAATGACATGCAAGCACGTAGATGCCTTCTTCATGCAGAAGACTAACATACTAGCGCATAACGCTATCGTGAATTACCTTACTTTCCCGCGTTCGGAGAAGGGATTCGCACACAAGGTTGGTTTGGAACTCCTCTATCTCCCGCCTACTGAACAACGCACTACACAGACTTGTAGAGGATGCTATATTTATGATTGCACGTTCTTCCGCCTCCCGGCGAAATTTATGTCTTGGCCTTCCGCACTCATTCAGGTGCATTTTCTACGTCTCACATGTGTCTCAAAACAGAATAAGGCTGCTGTTTATCCGCATCGCTTATTTTGCTTCGGATACAAATAACGGGTGCCGTTTGAGTGTCCCTCGCTGCTCTGATCCTTAGAGCTTCAGTGGACAGGTTATGTGGAAGAAAACTTATAAGAAAGACGACGAGAATGCACCTGTCGTTCATCATCATCGTCATCGTCATTATCATCATCATAGACAGCAACATCAGTATGACACTGATGCTTCACTGCCGTACAACCATAAGTTTCGTTTAATTAAATCTGAAGCCCCAGAGTGAAAAGAAGAGAAAAAGAATGGGTGAGAGAGGGGACCTAGTGCTGGCCTATGTCAAGCATTCTGAAGCGCCTACACCTCCATGCGCTCAATCAGGCAATTTGGACCCAGCCTGACAGCACGAACGCCATTAACACTGATTAGCTGCCATTTTTTGCAATGCCTCAAGCCAATCTCAGGTGGGATTACTGGGGCCTCATCCTGGAAGACGCACAACACCCAAACTCTTCGTAATCTCTTTCACACCCTTCTACCAAGTCATATATTTCCCACATCGCGGTTTGTGTCATTCTGAAGGAGGCACGCGGAACAACCTTCGTCTCGGTAGACAGTGTTTCGACATGCGTAGCACATGACCGAGCCACCGCAGTTGATGGTGCTGTTTGTTTTTCGCGATTGAAGTACCTGCTCTACAACCAAATACCAGTTTTCTAATCACCTCGTTACTGATCCTTTGACGTCATTCAAAGCCAACAACGCTTCTGAGGCATCGGTCGTCAAAAAAAACTGAGGAAGTAGGCGTTCAGGTGTAGCACCCTTCCGGTGCCTAGCTGCCATGCCACCCGAAGGAAGCACGAGGGCTGGGATACTGCCAGGTTGCCCAAGCCTAGACAGGGGAAGTGGAGTGGCGGAGGTCGGATTCGAACCACGGACCTTCCGGTCAGTAAAAAAAACTGAAGAAACCTCACATTGTTTGTCCAGAGGCCACGTCTCGCACCCACACAGCAACACAACCCTTACTGTAGCCTGGTGCACGCGATCCTTAAGATTTAATGATATGTCTTTTTGACGCTACAAGTGACGCAAATTAGCAAGCGTGATTCGAGCTTTAGGGATTGTTGCACCGACTTCATCAGACACTTCCGTCAGAGCTAATACAATTACCGGGGTATATAAAATTCTCCTTGAATTGTAAGGGATATGTTCGGAGGTTGTACGTTTATGCTATATGAGCTACAAATATTCCAACTACGGCGGTCAAAGCTTTCTCTCCCGTATCACCTTTTATGGTGAAATGTCCCCTTCCCTCGAAAAAGGAATAGCTTCTATGATCCGTCCAAAGGAACCGCTTCTCAGAGAAGGAAGGTCTCTATTAGAGGGACGGGCTGGTTCGCTAGTTTCATGCGACAGCTAAGACTTTATTGAGTTAAGTTGTTTGTTTTTCACAGAAAAGGATTATCGCCGTAATGTGCCTGCTTGCAACGAATTGGTAACCGCGTTTCATCACAGATGCTATCCCCATTATTCAGTCTGTGTGAATCGCGCTACTTATTACCAATCACGGCAATAATCCAGTTAGTTAGCCACGAAAAAGGAGAGGAACTAATCTACACCCAGTTTCAATCTTCATCATCGTTTAGTTACTCGTATTACAGCCTTCTGAAGGAAACGCACGGCCACCGCGAAACTTTTCCTCTAATTGAAATTGTATAATAAAGTATGGGCTATTACCTGGAACACAGTTTCACTGTGTACCATCGACAAAAACCTCCGTGGTATCCATATCGCGTGTTCTCACTAATTTGCTTCGCTATTTTCAAAGCCGCCCTACTTATTCGTGTTAGTTGAGCAATGTCTCGCGATGGTTTACTTCTTACTGAACGGCTTTCCTTCTTTGTCTACAGCCTCGAATGTACATTTTTCTGAAAGTGTCAAGCATTGGACTCTTCAGAATGGCTGAATTATGAGCCACAAAAGTGCGTGTTTGCTGAGCGATCCAACAGGTGTATTGTGCGATGTATTCCCTTGATTGGGACAACTAAAATGATCATCGTTGAGCCCACTCTTGTCACCACGTTTTGTGGTCTGCTACGATAAGGGGCTAATGTGAAAACATTTATTTCTGTTGTATTTTTGCTGCCAAGCTTAGTAACTGGCACCGGTGTAGTGCATCCGAGCTAACCAAATTTACTGTCTTAACATCTATTCGTGCCGTGGACAGACTGACGGCACTAGATGATGTTCTCATTCCCTGCGTTCGAGAAGGAAGCGGGCACTGTTGGAGATTTGTGTGATCGAAATTTGCCGGTGTTTTTTGTGCATCATTCCAATGTTCAAATTTTCAGTGCCGGGACAAAGGGGTCATTTTGAGGGGAGATACTTGTCCATGGGAGGGGTGCAAATTGGAGTCCACTGTATGCTGGTTACAACAACAGTTACCCACAAAAACACGCCTTGTCGATATTCAGAGAGAATCCTAGACGCAAGATTTTTAAGCTGCGGTTGTTTTGTAGACTACAGGGGCCCCCAACATCTTCAAGGAACGCTGGTTTACCTACCTTCTTAAAGGCCTCACAAATGCTCCTCCCAGTTCAGGTTGTCCAAAATGCTCAATTTCGGCTTCATTCCTTTTTTCTGTCCTTTACACCCTCAATGGCCTCTGGATTATCCTTAGTAGTCTGCAGCTTCTCAGCCTAGCAAACTTGTCTTTTTTGGTAACAACCGATGCCTGCCTCAGTAAACTGCTGCCGCTTGACATATTCCGGTGTTCGAACGGTACGCCAAGGCTGTGGCTACTGCACCCTGCCGAAAGTTTACATACCAGACAGTTGATCTTCAGGGAATAATCAATTTTCCAGCACAGGAGTCATCACCCATAGTCACCTGCTTTTCGAACTCAGGTAGGGTGACTGGTGTACACTGCACATCCAACCACAATCTGACAGTCGCTTATTGTATTTCGACTGATTTTGAATTGGTGAAACGCAATAGAATACATGTTATCTAATGAGGGGAGCGAGATGAGGGGCGTAGGTGCTACTCATTCTGTGACTTTTGTTTCCGTTTGTCAAGAAACGCACAGTTCCAGACCGATTGTTTCTCTATTGATGTAAATTGCTTCCCTCCTTAGTATTCAGGAATTTCACGTCAAATTAAGTTGTGAATTGTAAGGATCTGGGATTTGTTAAAACTTCCTTCGACGCATTTCTAAAATAAGCGTTCCTACGAAGAGGAAGTGCAGTCCTTATCTCTATTTGAGCCGTTTTGTTGCCCTCGTACGTTTTCTACGTCTTTTCACTTTCATTCAATGAAATTCCATACAAATTATCCTTCCACGGGGGTCACAGCTGGGCAGAATACGCGCATCCCACAAACTTCGTTTTATTTTCCAAACGTTACGTTTGATGCTATTCGTATTCGTTGCCAAAGATCGTAACAGGTTTTGAAGTATCGTTGTCCTTGACCTTGTCACCAAATGAATAAGTTTACCAGTTTAGGAGCAACCAAACCGTTTTTACCAAATGTGTCACCAGACTTGATTTTGTCACTTCCAGGCATCCATCGAGTGCGCCGACTGTGCCAAAGCAGGAACCCTACCAGCATCAGAACAGGCATTACGACCGCGTTGTCTGCTTGCCTGTACACACTGTATCCACTTTTCTTGTTGGCACCCAAGACACTTGGAGGTGCATCGAAAGGAACGCCCTGAACATGTAATATGTAAGTTGTGTTGAATGACTAGCAGCTCATATCGTATGCAGTCAAACATAGAGTTTTAACATTTGGTCCGAAGGTTACTCCGTGTCCCAAGTACTCGGTTCATATGTTCTGTCCTATTTTCCATGCTCTTGATCCACTACTACCGGCTTGGTATCAATTTTCTTTTACCAGCTGTCACTGAATGCTAATGTAGCTTAGCCACTGTGAGAATAGATAAAGAATATTTTCAACGTTCTGTTTTCAGACATTTGCGTAGAACGCGGCGAGCTGTACTGTGCATTGTGTTCAGATTTCGTCTATCACCCGGTTGCTGAACAATCTCGCAAGACAGCGCATCGCATGTACCTTGCACATTTTGGTATGTTCTCCTCCTTTCAGCCTACCATTTCATTGTGATCTTTTTCAGGAACCACGGTTTCTATCCTAGTGTCAGGTTATTGACTTGTAACAGGTTTTCGCAACCTATCCTGGAAGCGAACTTTTCTTGAGGCAATCTATAAGATCCAAGTAGCGGAAATGTGCGAAAGGTTGTGAAAGGCTCGAGAACCAATTAGTTTAAACAGACTGCTTGTGCTAATTTCTCCTGTCATAAGCATAGTGAAACTCATGCCGAACATCTTTAATCTACTCATAAGCAAATTGATTGACTTGTTCGGTGGCCAGAGTAGGGTCCAGTTTCCAAAAACGTCCTCCGAAATTTCCATTTATCCTGAGAGTAATCTTAGTATGGAAGACGTTTTAGGCTACAATTCATAAATCCAAAAATCATCACACAACTGGCTGTTTTCCGAGAATCTGTTTTTTGGTTTCATGATTGCGTCGCCAAAATGTTTTTTTAGTCTAGGTTTACCCACCCTTCCAGTGATAGCACACCCTGTAGTCCTTGACCACATAACGGCAGGAAAGAGGTGCCTATAAAACCTAACTTGACTATCATTCAGTAAAAACATTAATTGACGCATATATATTCCACGATCAGCTACTGTATCATGATTAGTAATGCTCTCATCGAGGAGTCACATGTGTGGCACTAAGGATGAGAATGCTCTTCTTTTCGAATTTGTTCGGTTAGTTCAGCCTTGTTATGAGCACCTCGGAAGCCATTAATGCGCAGGTTCGTGTACCAGACTTATAGCACTCAAGATACGGTCCTTGAAGTTTACTTTTTGCTATATTTTCGCATGAATGATCAAGTTCATAATCTCCTTTTGGGGACAAAATCCTGGCCCTTTTCAGGGGTGAGTTTGTACTACCCATAAGTGGGAAATCCGGTAAAATTCTGTCTGTGTGTGCTTGCTGTGGACTCCCTTTGGAAGTGATCTTTCTACCGGATATTTCAGAATGAACCACTGTATCCTATACACTGCGTTCTTTTTTCACATGAAATTTTGGAGGTTCGTGGTATAAAACACGCATATATATATATATATATATATATATATATATATATAT
>NW_008751742.1:28429-30444 GCF_000715545.1 Opisthorchis viverrini
ATATATATTCCGTTCAGCAGCCATGACCAACCATTGAGGTAGCCAGGTGAGGGAGGGGCTTGCATGTTGTTGCAGACCTGATTCTATCCTGGTTACAAAAACGATCCGAATCTACCACTACCCTTGGACATGGTGCGGTTTGTTCGGAAGTAGCTACCGTATTCAGAATGACCTTGCCCTAAGAAATCCCCTGAAGTGGTTAGTCTAAAAAGCCTTTGTTTCATGAGGTGATGGCGTTCTCTGCTAAGAGTTCATGGCTGGTTGTTCGATAATCGCCACTTGGTGCGGATTGACGGATTATGTTTTAGCCTGCGTGCATACCACAAATTGTCTGGCGGTGACTGCTGACGGAACTGTTCGAGAATAGTCACCGGGAGGAACCACGTTCGGCAGAAAGTATCGTAATTCGGCATGCTTCATGAATTAAAGTTTGATGCTCACCCCCTACCCTTAGTGAGGTAGCAGTGTAGCTGATGACTTAAAGTTTCATTCCACCTAGCCAGCCCATTTCGATCAGCCATATGATATGACCTGGCAACGACGCATGAAAGCCCGGACCAGCAAACACCTATTGTCTTCCTGTATCGAGACCTATGAACGAGTTGATACCGACAAACAACCTAATCACGCTAGCAGTGGTGCGCATGCGTCAAGTTTATCGCTTTCATTTCGAAGCCGCCCCGATTCTTCCAACATGAATTAAATTGAAGGATTCGAAGTCATCGTATCCACCCCTTCATTGCCTCTAATGCATGGCCGTTCTCCTAGCATCTCTCCCCATCCACGCTGGGCCAAACTCCAGCATCTTGAACTAACTTACGTTTACACAGCATTCATTGTCAAAAGACCAAATTGTACTGGCTTTTGCCACCTTTAAGGCAGGATCGAAATCGGTTATTGTAGGCGATGGTCACTGTATCAGGGCTCTTCTGTACTTTGATATAATTACCATAAATTCGCACCCGTTATTTATGTTTGGTTTGTTTGAGCCAACATTTTCTCACCGTTTTTCTGTAGGGTTATCTAGTGAAACGTGGAGGCCCTCTTTTGACGAACTCACCCTTCTCCCTCACATCAGTTCTGTGGTCCCACTTTCCACCAAAGTCGGTGGTCGTCGTAAGTGTATACTTAGCGTATCTTGTTTTTGATACTCAAACTTGAGTTTCAACCGCACCCGCTTGATATGACTAACTCGGCAGGCCGTTTTCCCCGAAGATTGATAGCGTACGCACTCATCGGTTAGTAGATAATTTGCCCCGAGGTAGGGTTGGTTGGAATGCGTAAACAGGATCATTTAACCGGGACGCAGAACACCCCTTTATGAAGAGATATTCTCATCGTAGTGCAACAGTTTTCCCACCTCACTGACTCATTGAACTTTGCTGGATGATGCCAGCGTAGAGTCCTTATAGTTTTCTCTACAAGGTCTGACAAGTTCAGTCTCCTGGACATCTAGCCTAGGTGTTGTAACATGTTTGGCGACTTGTACCCTAAAGGCCTTCTGACATTGTGTCTATGTTAGGGAGCTTCGTTAGTATCTCAACCCATTTACACGCATGAAATATGCAAAAGTATACTCATGCCAAGTCGTTGATCCATTTGATAATGTATATCGGTTGTAGGTACGTCAGAATTAACCAGTCACATGCTATTCTTCACACTTGTCGCTTTCTTCCCGCTGTTGAGATATTGTTCTCCCGTTTTTTTATCGCCATCTTTAACATGGGAACCCTCAAACAAATAGACGAACAAGCTGTCATCGTGCGCACTCTGGATGCTTAACGTATGTGCAGACCTTCGCTAAACTCCTGAAACTCAAATGCTAGATGCGACTGGAGTGATTGAGCCAACACTGTTTGCACGAAAAAAATATCTAGATATTAGCGAATATACAGTCATCTGCAAACTAATTTGGTTCTTTCGAGAGACTCACCTGGAACCCAGCTGAATCTCTCGTTTATGATGTTCTCAGGCAACTGAATGTGCTGCACCAGGCCGCCTCATGTTTCAGTCGC
>NW_008751742.1:30705-64400 GCF_000715545.1 Opisthorchis viverrini
GGTTGACGGAAACTCGGGGACTGCGCCTACCTGATGAGCCCCAAGAAGGGCGAAACCGGTCGTGGGCTGTCAAAGAGTTTTCAGCAACCTTGTGAGTAGTTTCCTTATGAGTAGTACATTGCAAATATCTAGAAATATTGAATATCGTCCCGAATTATAAGGCGGCCTTTTTGTACCCAATTTGGTTGGAAGATGTTGCACATCTAGTTGTTTAGTGAATTCTTCCGTTAACGCAGGTTGATTTGTAAACAATTATATAAGGTAATTGAGTTTTCAACACATCCAGCCACTGATGGAAAGCCGCGATTCCGCTCCTCTAAGGTACCGCTCCTCTAAGGCACACGATCTGATTCCGACTATCCATAGTGCGATCGANGTAGCAGTTCAGCAGGAAGCATGACAATCCATCATCTTCGGAGAACTATCATAGCTTAGCGGTATCGGCCTGAACTTGCTCACCTATTCTGTGCGACGAACCAACATAGTTATGGTTACGAGCATGTTCCAGCGACAGGGTTGTTTGACCTCATCCTTAGAAGGCTGATTGAACACAAAGACAGGTAGGTTCATTAAATAGACAAGATGGGTCTCACCCCGCAGGAGAATACTCGATCACATATTCGCAAAATTCTGCAACAAGAATCTAACATCCAACAGCAACGATGGGCGTCTTTCTCTTCTTGAAAGCTGAATTCGGTTTTGTTTAACGCTGGATGCTATGGCAGTGTCCCTCATAAATTCTCCGCGCTCCGTAAAGCGCTATATGCCTACTTCCACGGACGTGCAAAGGCCTACAATAAACTCTCGCCTGAGCTCACTACGTCAAGTGGTGTGGGGTAAGACTGCCCTCTTTCACGCTTTCTGTTCAAATTCGTCATCGAGATCATTTTGGAAGACTCGCTCCCAGCCTCTAGTGTCTGTTTGTCAAAATGCCCTTGGGATATTCGCTGATAGACGTTAAGTACGCACACGACGTAGCTCTTCTTGGATCTGGCGCCATTGTAATACAGACAACACTAAATAATCTTACTAATTCCGCCTAATAATTTGGCATGCGCTCCACACTGGTGTGGGAGCGGGCGGGTTCCAACCCGAAACTCATGCTTGCGGATCAACCGATTGAGGTGGTGGATAAATTCATCTACTAGGGTAGCTGTTTTAGTCCTGGTGATGTATCTGAGGACGATATTTTCATCCGGATGAGGAAGACTAGAGCAGCTTCCTGGAACCTGCTTAGGCATGACATCAGCTTATCCGTTTAGGGTGGAGTTTAGAATGCTGCGGTGTACTTCATATTGTTACAGGGGTCAGAAACTTATCCATCGTGAATTGAGGGTGTTGAGAAGCTTTCCGTATTTGACTATTTGTGTCTTCGGAACATCCCTCGAGTATGTGGAAACATTGGATCAGTAATGCTGACGTACGTCAAGTGGTTTCCGAAAGAAATTTAATCGCCCACGACAGATTAACTGATCATATTCCAGGAGTTGCACTGACCTAGTCACATGCTGCATGTGTCAGTCAACCGTCTTCCTCGGGGAGCCCTTTTCGCACAACCAAACGGAGGTTGGTAACGAGCCGGGGGAGACCGAACAGTGATTTAGCAGCAAAATATATAAACCATTACCAGCCGCGCGGATGGTAGCTGTAAACCACCGCACCACATGTGCGCGACTTGCAGCTGAAGATGATAATGACGATGATCCACTGATGCATGTCATGGGCAAGGTTGGTGAAGGTTGTTGGAGGTACATACCGATATGCTGATGCCATGCAGCGACTGGCGATGTTGTGCCTCTGTTCTTGTTTCTAACCGTTAGTCCGCTGTTCTTGCATTCTTTATTTGTTTTTATCTATTGCTTTCTATCTTGCGCTATCTGCTACCATAAGCTGCGGCGACCCAAACCATCGTATGTCTTTGCGTACGCGATTGACCGTCGTTAAAATGAACTAAAATAACTTATCCACTACGCGTAATTCGAATCCGATTGCTCTGTCCTCAACTGATTTCCTGCATTTTATTTAATATCGAAATAGGTCACCCTAGGTAGGATCGTCACAAAAGAGAAAGTCCCACATACACCATAAATGTTTATAAGTATTTGTCGTGCTACAATTGCATTTGGAGAACAAAGTACCTTTCTTGGCGCTTGGTTTTAGTCAGGTTTTAGTTGTCTGTTGACTGTGGTTACAGGATTACAAGTCGTCCTCTAGCCGACAGATTTCTTCGAATGGCGTGTCCTAGAATTCGGTAGGTGAAAATGCATTACTAGACTTTCTTCGCTTAATAGCTCGATTAAACCGATGTTACTTATGTTCTTGTGCTAAGCTTCCCCGAGAGTTACTTGCAACTCACTTGTATCCTCTCTCCTTGCTAGCAACCCGTGGTCTGGTCAACATGGGTAACACGTGTTTTCTGAACGTGGTCATTCAGGCACTTACACACACCCCCGTCCTGCGCGATTATCTTCTTGCTGATCTACACCGGTGCAATAATCCCGCTCGATCTCGCAGCTGTCTGGCTTGTGAAATGATCCGCGTCACACAAGAAGTGAGTACCTCTCCTCTCCAATACATTGGATTTGCCGTAAGCCACGTCTTGTTCAAGAAGTTGTGCATTCGTTTGTTTTCTCTCTTCAGATATACAGCCCCGTGGTCACCCCATTCGTCCCCAGCAATTTGTTGTACGCTATCTGGCTACATGCAAGTCACTTGGCCGGATACGAACAACGCGATGCGCACGAATTTCTCATCACCCTATTGACTCTGATCCATGGGCATCTGATAGGCGAACACGTTCCACTTGGAGGTAGGTTTAACTCTGTTGAAAGTTCCTCATGAACAGATTGGTTTGGGCTGCGAATCATCCACCGTTATTTGCTTCTGAATGAGATCGGGTCAATTAATTTTTTCGTTGTTGCACGATGCAAAAGTGTAGTATAGAAGTTGGATAGAAAAAAGAGTGATTTCCTTTGTGGTGTGCTCTATTTTCTCACAGAAATGGTGGCTTAAGAGATTTGTGCGCAAAGCTGGTTTGTAGGTTGTGAATGGCTCATCAGCCAACTAGAAGTGCAATCCTTATTCACAAGATTAATTCCTTATCGCATTCACTTGTCGCATTGTTGATGGCTGAGCTGGGCAAGCTTGTTGCAAACATCTCCTCGCCGACCGAGGTGACGTCAACAACCTACACAACGGTCTACACAGCTCCCCATCTATGTACAGTTGACGTCACCTCCATTGGTGATGAAACTGTTGCAAATGAATTAACAGGCTTAGCGAACAAATCGGCAATCAGCTACACCACCTGAGCTCTTAATATTCTCCTCTAACAAGAACGGCCCGATTAGGACATTGTCAAATTCGGAGTACTATTGCAAAAATCTACGCAGGTTTCCGAGCTAAGGTTCCTGGAGCTCATTAAATGACCGTATTTACTATTGTCGGGGCCAACTAAGCTTAAAGAGTGAAATGATGCCTAATGGCTCACATGAGGTCTTCTGGCGAAACAGTGGATCTTCTGCGAATCCAACAAACAGGGTGTTAGTGGAAAAACCACAGAATAATGACTTCGAAATGCCTGATCGACTGAGCTATGCGATGTAGACTGTCGGAATGAGTCATTCTAACTAGTAACAGCGCCCGCATTAGCCCGCTTGTCTTTGTTTCGTTTTCGAGCAACTCATTAGTCGTGCTTCAGCTGACGTCAACCTGTTTTTTTTCGATTCAAATACGACTCATCCCATTTGGTGGACTATTACGCTTCGCTTAGCCACTCTTCTTGCAAGGACAGCAACCGGGATTACTCATCTTACAAAGATTGAATACGGTGGTTCGCTGTCTGATCATACAACAACCTTGCTACTTGAACTCCTAATCTCTTGCAGTTGCGTCTATCTATGGTCCGTTAGTCTAAATCTGACTTAACATACCCCAGTTGATCGTTTCCTTTCCTTCTATCCTGTAAGTGAAAAGCTAAAATTTATTGTACAGCCGTCTCGTCAGTAGTACACATCTCACGAATTTCTAAGTAGATTCTGACTCGTAACCTTTTCGTCAGCAGCGGAACATCGTTGACCATGAGTTACTGCTGGACAGTGTGATGAACCCACACACTAAATTCACTGCGTTGTCCGGTGCTGAACAGTCTCCCGATGGGAGACCCATGCCACCTGCTGGATTTTTCCCTTTCTGTGCAACTTATGTTGCATGCAGAGGTGAGATTTAGACGGTCCAACGAAACCTTCATCCTCTTTTCTCTCCGCTACCTACAAACCATAAATAATCTGCTCAGAAAAGAAAGAATCCCTTCCTTGCCTTCTGTCGGAGAAATCTTCACTTGATCATCATCATCATCATCATCATCATCATCGACAGCATATAACATAAGTCTTCGACACTGATGCTTTGCTGCCGTACAACAATGGTTTATTTGAAAGCCCTACTGCGAAGAAAGAAATAGAAGTGGACAGGGAATGAATTTAGTTCTACCCTAACAATCTTTCCGAGGCGTTCAGACCAGGCACACATTTAGGTAATCTGGATGGAAAGTGACAACAAGAACGCCATTGACACCGACTATCAGCGTCTACAACCAGACGCAGTGAAGGTCACGCGGTTCCCATCCTGGAAGGCGAATTGCAGCGACATTGCCCAGACTTTCCGTAGTCTTATAATTCCGTCAGGTCAAAGGTTGACCACTCTGCTTTCATCGCTCTGAATCTGGCACGGAAAACCTCACTCTCTTCGGGAAACGACGTTCCCGCAAGCATAATACACAGTCCAGCCATCGAAACTTCTGGTAATGGACACATTCTTTGATCTAAGTCCCTGTCGCACAACCAAACTCTCGCCTCTACTTGCCTCCTTACGGACTTGCCGATGCCAGCCTACGTGACCAGTCGTTCTGAGAAAGCGTTGTTAAAAAACCTGGACGCATCTCCGTTTCACTACCCGAAGAACTCGTATTTTGCAGCAAAGTACATGTCAAAGGACTAGATGATTTTTGCCAGTATATTTAAAACCACCTGCGCCTTTTTTGCGAACACGTTAGCGAGGTCGTCCGCAAATTCCAAATCAACGGGGTTTTCGTCAGCAGCTATCGAAACACCAAGATTTTGAAGACCTTCCAGCGTTCGACTCACCATCTCGCCCGTCGTGAAATTAAATGAGAATGAAGAGAATGGGTACATTCGATGGACACTACTTTGTGGAAGCTTTGAGAGCTCTATGTTGTGGTATCACACGCCCCAAAGTCTAAGAAAGAAAGGACTTATTATGTTCGCAAACTTCCGGGTTATTCCTTTCTATGCAAGCATATCAAGGAGAACAGACCGGTTAACCGAGTCCAGTGCGCCTTGGACTTCTAGGAACACTGAGATTGTGGGCCGTTTATACGTATGGCGTTGCTTTAGCGCTTAATGGAGTGTGAGGATTTGGTCAACGGAACTGCTGCAGGGCCGCTGCTGCTCTCGTGTCATTATTTAGCGAACCACCGTAAGGCGACGAATGACATTTATGTCTAGGGTCTCGTTACGACTGGTCAAGCTAATCCCCGTTTTAAAAAAAGTGCGTATTATCACCGATCTCCTCAGTTTTCTGAGACGGTCTGCTTTTCCCAGATGCAGGAAAATAGATCAGACAAGCGCTGACTAAGGACTTCACCCCCATCTTCTAATAATGCAGGTGGGAGGTCATCCAGTCCAGGAGTTCGGTGGCGCTTGAGAGAACATATTCAGTCATAAACCTCCGAGGACGTAAGGGGTTCCAAGTTCACATTCTAGGGTTCCGCTTCAGCTATAGGATCCAAATAAGTGGCAGCGGTTGGTCACAAGAATTATTGTTGGAAGCATTTGACCCGGCGGTCGAGGCGTTCTTTATTCAAGATGGGGGCGCCACTTTGATCCTTGATGGTTTGCTCACAAGTGGATTCCGTGGACCGGTCGCACGGATAAATTGAAACAATGTTCGGGCATTCCCGGACTTCTGAGCCTCTATCATTTTCTTGGCTTTCCGTGTCCACCAGTCTTCACGGTCGGCTCGCACATTCACTTCCACTTGAAGTCTGATAGTTCATTGGGCCAAATTATGTTCGTACCAGCAGGGGCATTTCTCCGAGATTCAAACGGTGTCACTGTTCGGTCTGATTTTCAGTTCTTGACTTGGCGTGGTAGCCCCGTGGCACTGGCAAAACTCCCAGCACTGTACAAAGATGAGGCGATCTCTTTCCATAGTTGATTCACATCTGATAGTGGAGCATCTGGAAGAAACCCCGTAGACAATGCGGATTAATTTGTCTAACTTCCACATCTGCCAGTCTCGGTTGCGAAGTGACTGCCGTTGAGCGCATGGTTGGAATCCACATATATGTCCAAAAACGAGTGGCAGTCAGACCTTGATCCATGCCTTCGGTTCGTAGCCGTTTGAGGACACCACGAGGCTAGACCACTTCGGTTATTTCAGAAGTTAGTACTGCATAAAAACAGTCTGCTGTCAGCACAAAGTTGAAGCAATCGTTCGCCATTGTCCGTACATCTCGTACACCCTACCTGATTGTGTTCCTGATGCGCTAAGCTTGCCCGCTTGTGCATTTCTGCCTCCGGCAACGACGATATATGAGCTCCTACCTCACCAGAATGTCGTAAAATTGTCAGAACTACAGTCGGCTGGGTCGTAAGTAGACAGGACAGACATCGACCAAATCCTCACCTGTGAGACTCCTTCATTGATGTTGCCAGACGAACCGCACAGAAACTATCACCAGTGGGTATCTATTTAAGCAAGGATCCTTTTGCTCGGTGACTTAGGATGATATCAGCCCATGCATATCCTGTTGCATTGGCCTTGTTGCAGTCCTTATTTCTGATGCACAACACACCAATGTCAAGCGAGTCCAGTAGTACAGCAAGAGCAGCTTATTGCCCTGCTTGCTTCAGAGTGCGAACATTCAAAGCACCCAGATAGACTAAGTGTCGAGGCTTTAAGGCTGATTTCGAGCTGCCTGAGGATGTCAGTGCCGGATGATGCACAGATATTGCCGCGAAAACCGATGCTAGACGAACGGAGTCATCAGTCCTAGCTGGTGGGCCTATAAAGAGAGTTGTCAATGGGATGGGCGGACTTAGTAGTAGAAAGAAGGGGGGCAATGCAAGAAGCTGAACTATCGGAGGATGATGACCGTATGTCGTGTCTAGATGTAGGCTAATCATGCTGTTGATCAGCCTTTCACGGCCAACCCGTATGGTATCCAGCAAGGTCGGATTTAGCACACTGCCGGTGGTTCTCAACGGGTATAAGTTTGTTGTACAGTGCGCCTCAGCCTTTCAGCATAAACGTACTTCACTTATGGACTGAAAAGTGCATTAACACTTTCGGATCCCCACTTTTCACGAATGGTTTTTGGTGTATGGTAGGGAACATCTGTTCAAGATGACCATTCCATGCCATTTACAGAATAATTCTATGTTGGGCAATTTCTGTATAACCAAATTATTTACGGAACCACACTCCGGTTCGTAAACTGTAGACATCTTTTGGATGATAGCTAGTCGTACCGTTTCACCTGTTTCGTGTTGACGAACTTTGCGCAAAGTACCGGTGGACTTACAAATCAATACTCAAACAGCTGACCTCTGTGGATCGATAGCGTGACCTGAGACAGATTTTCCAGGTCCACCATACCGTTTTTGCAGTCTTGTGTGAACAGGCTTGTGATCGTGAATACGTTTTTGAGCCAAGTGCACTATTAAAGTGCGAGTGTGGCTCTATAGGACCATCTTGGCAATAATGAATCAAATCAAATCGCCTGCCTAAGTTGATGCGACTTCGTATGATTTTGGTGTTTATTTCCCGGAATCAGTAACTATTTGCGTGTTAAAGGATTACGCTGCTCGTTGACGTGCAACAATGAACCTGTTCAAATGGGGAACATCACTAAACAGCATAACCTGAAAATCAGCAAGGTGCCTATATGCAGGTGTGAGCGAAACAGAGGTTTCGCCACTGCTTGTCAGGTATGGAAGAGATTACAAGACGCTTGGACGCCGTCGGTGCTACTCGTTTTCTAGCATGAAAACTGCGTTATCCCCACTGCGCCTGGTTGAAGACGCTGCAAGATATAGCTGTTAACCGATGTCAATGGCATTCTAGTTGTTATTTTCTATCCAGATTGCCTAAATGAGGTGTAAGCATCTGGACTGGGTAGCCCCGACGTCAGTCTGGATGAGCTGAGTTCGGCAACTCCAGACAGGGCTAGCCACCCTGTTTGGTTTCAATGTGCTGGTTGCTTTCGACAATGTACAATACGAATCATCTGGCGCCTCCAAACTAGTTCTAATCAGTACACAGGAAAGAGCCGTTCGGTTCACGAGTGAGGAATGTGGCAAATGCTGCAAACTGAAAGCTGGCTTGGTAGTCTGTCATCCAATTCACGACAATGAAAGTGTTGGTACGAACATGGTCGCCCAGTTGGCCTGCGCCGATTTTGCCCTCCTTTTTCCGGCGAAGATTGGCCTGAGTCGATATCACCAGCACGCACACCCCACCCAGCATAATGCAAGTAAGCACAACAGGAGTAATCATCATATGGAGGTCCTGACTAAACCATCGATCAAATAGCGGCCTACTTCTCAGAAGCCGACGACTATAGCGTCTGATTTAAACAAACAATGGGTTGAGCCGTGTCACTCTTCGAATCCTATGCTGACAGTTCGCTTGCTAGTGCTGACATTCTGGCATTTGCCCAAGGGTTACGGTCTGGCATCATGACACGGAGCAAGTCCTGTCGTTTCTGGACCTCTGCGCCTCTGGAAAACTGTATCCCGACGCCATCGTCAGTTAGCCCATCGAATGTCGGTCAATCGAAAGCAGATCCTACGAGCCAACTACACCGCCATCCAGAACCTACACCACCAAAGACGGAAAGATGCAACGTCTGCTGTGCTCGATGGGTCATGAAAGGATCCGTACGAAGGCAACTGCAGTCCATCCCTGGACGCCGAACAGTATTGGAAACAGGTTTTCTCAGCTCCGGGACGCGTGGATAGCCGGCGAAGTCGCGTAGTAATACCATCCGATTGGAGTTTGATCGAGCCAATCACAGGAGAGGAAGTCGGCCGTACGATCCGTGTTACGGGCTATTCGTCCCAAGGCCTGGACAATGTCACGCTCAGGATGCTCCACCGGTTCAATGCTAATGCGCTCTCTGGGTATTTCAACGTACTCTTATTATATGGGGAATTGTCCCCCACATCTGTGCCATGCTCGTATTATCCTAGTCCCATAGGTCCCGAATCCGACTTATCGGATCAACTGAGGCCGATCTACGTGTGATCCATTCATGCTGGTCTCTGGAACTGTAGATTGCAACTGCATTTGTGTATCGAGACGTTTGCTTGGAAGCTACATCGCTGTTACATACCCTGCTTCGTCACTCTTCAGTGACTGCTTCTAACCTCAGCTTGGCGTTTGATGGTATCTCGAAAGCGTTTGATTCGGTCTCCCATGACACAATCGTCAGATCTGCCGAGGCGTTTGGAGCACCGTCATCTCTAGTTCGATACATCTCACAGTCCTATGAGAATGCTGTAGTAGTTTTCCCCAATTCCTGAGCTCTGCCACAGAGACAAGGAGATCCACTTTCCCCATTATTGTCCATCGTGGAAATGGATGAGGTTCTTTGATTGTTGATGCCGCAACTAGTATACCAGTTCCATGACACCCTAGTAGATGCTTTTACCTTTGCTGACGACTGGGTCGTGTGTGCAGAAAGTCAGGTTCACTTTGAAGGGAAGCTTGAAGCTGCCCCGGTCGAGTTGGGAAGAGATGATATGAAGACAAACGCCTGAAAGACGAAAGCGATGGTGATTTGTGGGGACATGAAACATCAGGTAACAGCAGTCTCTGTAGAACCATTTCGCTTCACCAAGGAACTCATCACTCCTCTGAGTCCGTAAGACACCGTAACATATTCGGGCATTCCCTTTATTTCCAAGGGGAAAGGGGTCTTTAACCACCGGCAGCACCTGTTCAAACTGCTCGATGAGGTAAAGCGTGCCCCGTTGTAGCCGCATCAAATAATGGAGGTCACGAGGAACTACCAGATAACGAGGCTGACATATTCGCTATTGATCGACCAAGTCCACCGAAACACACTAGGAAGGTTGGATAACTACCTCAGGCAATCTATTCGTGGCTAGCTACGTCCATTGAAGGACACCCCGATCACCTACATCCACGCCTGTAAACAACATGGGAGACTTGGTATCCCAAGTCTGAGTGCAACAGTCTCGGTGCAGCGGAGAGCGTGTATGGAAAAGCTCCTTTCTAGCCAGTGTTGAGTACTACGCTATGTGGTCAACGATTTCGCATTTGCTTGAGTTGTTCGGGGTCTCACCCTTCCGACCCGAGTCCATGGTGCGTGCCTAAACACCAAGGAAGAGCTGGTGGCTGCTCGGTGTGATAGTCTGCACAACAGCGTTGACGGTCGTCGTTTACGAGGTTTGGTCCCTTCGCCACTTTTGAATCGATGGCTTGTGTTTCCAGAACGAATGTTTCCTCGGATAGTTATCCTTGGTATCTAGCTCTGATGCAACCTGCTTAGGAGGAGTTAAAAGTGTTTGGCATGGCCATGGTGGCCAGACGATTTCTTGTCGTGAAAACTGTGGCCAACCAGAGAGTTTGGTGTATATTTTGCAATCCTACCGGACCACGCATGATGCTAGATGTGCTCGTCATAATCGGGTTGCAAGGGAGTTCACAAAAAGTCTCCGCCGCCTGGGATACACCGTCTCTGAGGAGTTGGGAGCACATACTTCGACATCCTTCATCAAGCCTGACTAATCGCTGTTCGGGAGTGTCGAGGAACTGTGAGAAACGCAAACATAGTCTCGGATGGGCGCGAAGTGGCTTTGTGGAATGAGAAGAAGCAGAGGTATGGTGCTGATGAATATTTCCTCGCCATAATCTCAGTCCTACGTGCAATTGGTTGTGATGTCGACCCTTTAGTCCACCAACCGATGATCATTTCTTATCGAGGGATCTGCTTTCCTCAATCTGCCAAGGCTGTTATTGGACTGGGATTCCCTAAGGTCACAGTCAGTGACTGGTGCCATTGTGGACTCTGCGTACTTACGACAACTTTATGCGTGGTACATGGCGTTGAGTGTACATTCTTGCCATTGAATCTCACACCAGACTCAGTATGACGGGTATTGTGCATGATGTGCGAGACTTGACTGTGCTGGCGCTTACCGCGCCTTGAAGAGCATTCAGGATTGTCCTTTCCTCGGTTGTTGGTCTGTACACGCGTGTTTCCATACCAAACATTCTTACATACGTTAGGATTCATCTTGTCTGACGATAACTGTTGTTGGCATGACTTCGAACGAGACGCTTCTTTTTTTAACTAATATTCTCCTGTAACCCCTCCACATTCATCGCCTGTCCGATAAAGGACAAAACCGAGAGTGAGCTGTAGAATTTTCGGTCGTCTTATCAGTAGTGTGTCCTACCGAGAGGACATTGTGTTTGAAGTGGTTTGGCACATTATTGAAGGCATCATACCACAAAGCACAATAGATTGGCACACTGCTGCACCGATGTTTGGACAACCGGGAAATTTCGGGAGTTTAGGAGCTTCATTCACTTCATATTAATCTGTCTGGTCTAGACGTTTTCTTTACACGGGACGATTGTATGTATCTTTGAGCAAGCGAAATGTCTTTCCCATATCAACAATAACTATCTGGTCCGAATAAATTAATCAACCGGTTGGCATTAGTGTCGGCGTTAAATAACTTCTTGCATGGCATGTGCACAATTTATCCAGATTATTCAACCACTTTGAAGGCTTCTATGGGGATCGAAGTAATAATCGATCACATGGTCCGCTGATCGGCCACCTGGGTCGATATACTGATTATGAATAGCACGATATTCAACAGGTTTCAGTTTACAGATAATCCCTTCTCTCCAGTTATACTCCCTTTCAAGTAACACTCCGAAAAGATAGTCGTATCCGGTAGACTTACAATTCGATTTACAATCTCCCAAGTCCAAAGTGAATCACGCTGAATGGGCTGTATCGACCCATTTTAGTTTGTCTAAGTTTCCCTCAACCATCAATCTATGTAACTTTTTAAAATGTTCCGATAAATTTCTCAATGTGGTCCGACGAGAATCTTACTGTGGGTCATCAGAAATGCAGAAGTGACTAGACCTCATGTTAAGCTGTTCTGAAGGGTGCGCAATGCTTTGGGTGGCATCGTGAAGACCGATCAGTACTTGAAACATCTTGCCATAGATTCATCTTTGGTTTTCTTCCGAGACATCTCGCGAAAAGTGCCCGCACATCTCAACATGAAAAAATAAATAGTTTTTGTACGACCGCTGCCTATCTCTACCGCTCTCTCTCTCCAGAATCACTTCACGACCAAGAACCACCTTCTAAACGGCGACTTGTAGCTAGTCGACTGTCTGAGGATTCTAACAATTCGTCAGAATACAAGCCTTCAATGTCCCGTAAGCACTCAGACAGTTCTTCACACCTATCGGTTTGCGATAAAGAGTTGGAGACTCTAAATGAACGGGCGGCAGCCAAACACGTACATCCTACCGAATCGAGCACATCGGATTCGGCCAGTTCTCAGGCGTCTGTTTCCAGCTCTCGTGACAGTGGAGAGTCTTGCGACTGCATTGTCCATCAAGTGAGTTCCCATTTTGTCTTGTTAACATATTTTCCAGTTTGCTTCTTCCCCATGAATTACTTAGTATCGTTAGGTGTCCAACTCAAGCTTGACGCTTGTAGCCGACCAGTTTTACCACCTTCAGTGCACAATCATCTCTTGAACTGTTGGTGCTGATCCAGCCGGATAAAGTGATCGTTGTTCACAATACAAGAAACTAACCTCACTTCTCGGGAGCCTTCGGTCTGATCGCAGAGTTTCCCACAAAATCTGAAGTCATCAAAGGCTACTGAACTTCATCTGTCCTAGCTAATAATCCTATCTGAAATGGATGTAGTATGCACGGGGCAGCGATTTTTTTTGACGAACACATCTATCTCACGAAGTAGGCTGCGAATGAGTTCATTCAGCATGTAAGCGTATAAAGAGTGGTGGACACAAGGGTTAGAATTCTACCAGGTGGGGTCGGTTGCGTCATTGTTTTGGTTCATTTCGGTCATCCGTCTCAGCATTTGCCTTACTCTGGACCCAATACAGTCCATACAAGCAAGAAAATGGTTATCCTGTGACTCGATGGTCCGCTTTTTGCTCTGCACCCCTAGCCTCGACTGTCGAAACAGTTCTCAGCACACAACTAGCTTGATACATACCAGGGTTGTCGTGCGATCGGTCTCCTTCTCCATACCGGTTGATCGGTATTCAGTATCGTGAAAACCAAAAGCCGAAGAGCTCTTGGCTCCCGTTTGGATACAGCTTCTCCGATCCATTTAATTCACAATTCCGATGTTACGTTTTCCGCATATCCCTTGACACTCACACGTCATCTTTTTGACAGGTGTTCTTTGGAGATTTGGAATCTGTCATATCCTATGAAGGCTGTGGACATAGTTCATCCACGGTTGATCCTTTCCTGGACCTCTCACTGGATGTGATTCAGCGTGGATCCACCTCACTTCAGGCCTGCCTGACCTCTTACTTTCGCCCAGAATCAATTGATGGACTTATCTTGTGTTCACAGTGCAACGTGGGTCGGCCAGCAGTCAAGCAGTTCAGCCTTCTCCACCTACCCAATGTACTCTGTTTCTACTTGAAAGTAAGACTTATGGCAGTTATACCAACAACAAACCCTATACTCTCTCGAACAATGATCGCTTGTCAAAGGATGTATTACTGTCGCTAGGTTTGGACCAAACCTATCACCCACGACGAAAACTAAGTGACTTGTGGTCTAACCAGTTCGTATATCAGTTAGTGTTCGTTGTCCGAACGAAAGCATGCTACCTTCACGATGTTTGTGTTTTGGATCTTTTGCGCGCTTGAAAATGTACAATGTGAACATGTGCTGAACAAACCAACGTGGTGGTTTTGCTTGTATTATTGGCAACGCTATGTTCCGCTGGCTGTTGTGATAGGGTGCTCCCAATTTATCCGTAGTCAATGCGCACTGATGAATAAGACTGAGGCGAGTTCATCTTTCACACAAACCTGTTTTGGAGACAACAATAGAAGTATCGCATATACAGCCTAATCCCACACTGATGTTCTCTCCCGCTAGTTTTACGGTCGGTCATCAATGTTTGCTCTTGACACTTCCCGTGTTACACACCAACATGTCTGTTGTCTTATCATGTTTGCATGCCGCATATCCCCATAATATTCGACTCCTATGAGAAGAGCTTATGGACAACCTAAGAATCCAAACTCTGTTTTTACGGCACCGTTTTCACTCATTTCAGCGCTGTCATCACGATACGAAGATCAACACATCAATCACATTTCCGGCAGATTTGGATCTGGCCCCTTACCTACATCAGGTTGATGGGGATCGTTCAGCCTGGTCCGATCGGTAAGTGCACTTTCTCCTGACTCCACTGAACTAACCAAAAGAAAGACCTTGCTCGTTCGCTCGAAAAGGTAGTCACCGTTCCCTCATAACTGTCGACGTGTTGACCATGCTCAGAGTAGGATTGCACTAAACTGTTCAATTCATAAGGTCGTCTAGGACACCTAGATCTCATACTTATGCTAATACGTTCGCTGAGGCCTGCTGTGTACGAGAACTCATAGAGACATGGAGAGGTGGCGAATCCTCAACGATTGTCTTTGTACAGGACAGACCGTGCAACGACCAATTTGCATTGGTATTTCGGTGAGCTTACCTCTTATGCTACCTTTTGATGGTAGCCGAGGCCGTAGTCACCGATCTCTAAAATCGGTCGGTGCACTTTCAGTTACTCGGTCGAATAGCACCTATTTGTTCACGCCCGTTCTAGGGCATGGCCTTAGGCAGTCGATCGAATAGCAGATTGTTACTGGCTATCGAACGAGTCTTTTGGGTTCTCATTTGAGGTGTTCTTTCGTCAAAATTGCGTGCGCCTGTAAAAAGCCTTTGATACACTCTAGACCTGTACCTAACACGAGAAACATAGTGCAGGCGCATCCATTTTCAACAAGCCTCAAGTGGAATATGAACACTATGGTATGAGTATGTCTCAAAGTGGAACGCTTTTCAAATCAGTTACAAGCACTAATTTCCGCAATCACCTCGCAGCGTATACTCGAGCAACTATGATAGAGTTTCAATAAAGTTACTTTTCTCCACTTTCTGTTGAACTCCATGATTCTCTTATTGAATTCCACTCACTAGCACAGACTGGAGTGCAGAGCCACCTGAGATGATAGCCATAATAAGTGAAATTCTTGGTTCCTGGTTATATATTGATGTTCAATTCATAGCAGATATTTACACCACAAGAACTAACATTCAGGAATAGACTGACAACTATCGGGTTCGTTTTTACACTGCAAGATTTGTCACACGCCCATTGGTCTAAGGACTTGTTTCTGTGATGACTACTCTTGATAATCGAAACATCGTATATTTCCCTTAGTGTACAGTGAGCACTTTCTGCGCATGGCATTCCAACTCCTGCATATCTTCCACACCAGGCTAAAAAACCTTTTTGGGAACAATCACCACTGCACATCTCACAAACCTTCAGGGAGATTGAACCGCGCAATCTCCCGGATAATGGTTGAAGACTAGACCATCTAGTAACACAGACAGGATACAAGGTCACTCATCCTTCAATTACGAAACTCACATCACATGTGCACTTATTAACTCGTTCCTCGAGTGATGACGTCTCAGACGGAAAAAATCAATGGTCGTGCGAGGGAAGAGTAATTGCATTCCAAAACATATGGACATCACAACTATTTTAACAAAACCAGTCATAGTCCAAAGGTAACCTGTTTTAATCATCGTCCTTTCAAGGGGGAGCTAACTGCAGAGCTCCTTACTTGGTTGGCTTACAGCTACTCAGCTGAGGTCTCTACGACAGTTATGCAAAAGAATAAAGGGTATAACCCGTTTTTACTGACCGGATCCAAGGGATCTATTACCAACGCAGTGACTACTCACTTGACTGTTTAATCCTAAGACCGCATCTGGGGTTCTACACCAAGCACTCATTTGTGTGCAAAGATTCGTTCACTATCAATGCCTGGCCACAGATGAGGCGGTCACGATTCGACCGTGCAACTCAATTCTGTGTTCGCAGAAGGCCTTCTTCCGCGTACTGAAACTTCCGTGATCTGTAAACGTGCCAGTCGATATAATGCAGAAGCGGCTCTGGTAAAAAGATCCCAAAATAAAATGTCCAGCCACCCAGGGCAGATTCTTCCATCCATAATACGTGCAAACAGACTTAGGTTTCTAGATCCTTTCACATCCGTTTTTCAATATCAATTTCCTTGTTACGCGTTTGTGACTGAAGGCTGTGCAAATGATAATATCCAATCAGCTTCGTTTTTTTGTGATTCTTGTTCAAACATAAGCATTCAATACTTACATGCCAATCATAAATGTTATTCGACAGTGCGATAGCGGCTTGTCTGAATAATAGAAGAATAATCGTTCAGCTGTAACACTTTCGGTACTCGGCTGCCATGCCACGTGAAGGAAGTATGAGGGATGAGGTACCGCCAGGTTGCCCAAGCCTAAACATGAATAGTTGGGATGCCGGGGATTGATTCGAACCACGGACTACCCGGTTGGTAATTTCGTGCCTTAACTACTGAGTTGTCTTGGTCTATTGTATGGATAGTTTCTCCTGTATACTCTAGGGTTTTGCGCTGTGGTACATCACGTGAGAAAAAGACTTACTCACCTGTACGTCCGGTGCGAACAACCTTGAAGGCTCCGTACGGGTGACTATTTGTTATATGTTGTTTCGCCACACTACGGTCAAGTTATGTAAGGCACTCAGAGAACCGGAAGAGAGACAGGGGTAAGAAATTTGTGTCTCTGTAGGTCTTTGGGCACAAAGCTCACTTTTGCCCCTAAGAGGGTCACTCCCCTAGCTATCAACTACCCTACCTGTTTATACCGGTCCCAGTTTTCTTTTTAAACTTCAGGTTGTTAGCTTTAGCATTATGCGACTATCCAATTGTAGTCAACCTAAACAGGAGCTATTGTTGACTTGTTTGTGCTGCAATTACATCGGACACCAAACCTTATCTGTCCCCACAATCTTCTCTCTCCCTGAAGGTATTCCTTGTATGCCGTACTCAATCACAGTGGACAAACCAACTCAGGTCACTACACCGCCTACATTCGCTCGGGACCCGGTTCATGGTGTCTATGTGATGACCAGAAAATAGTCTCAGTTAGTCTTGAACACGTATTGCAAACCGATGCCTACGTGCTCCTTTATCACAAAAATTTACTGGCCATGCGAACTTAATTTTACTCTGTTGTCATCCACTCAACCCTGCTGCAGTATTCGTGCCAAGCAACTGTTGCACCTCTCTTGCATTTCTTCCAATCAGTCATCCTCGTATTTTCTGGTAAATACGTCCCCGCAGCGTGTGTGTGTGTTTGTCTAGTTCACCCGATGACTGGCCTGTTTTTTCTTCATTAGTCTATCTCGTGTATAGAACAAACTTCTTAAACCCTGGGGCTTTCAATTTCACATCTCGTTCGAGACCAGCTCACTGAACTATCGGTCGGTTATCTCGTATCCTCGCGATAGCATTGTCACTACCTACCCCATTCCCGACACACACACACACAGACAGGCACGTGATCATCACACGACGACTTCAAAGTGATGAGGTTTGTCTTTTTCAAACATGCCCTTCCGTGCAGTCCTGTAATTTACAATCAGTCGGTAGGTGTTTACTTCTGCTCTCATTTGTACAACAAACATGTGTCAACCAGTCTCTTTCTCTTTAAATCAACTGAGGCACTGCTATTCGTCTTAGGCTTATCTATGGCGGAAGATTGATTTCGGTTTTCGGGAGAATGTTTCAGTTGCCGTTGGGGTCTTTTGGAATTCGGATCTTCCTTGTGAATATAAATGTAGGCTATCGGCGTCCGTTTCACGTACATTTTTCCGTCTAGCGAAGTACAATCCGGAGAAAAAAGATACCTTCCCCGCGACCCTCAGACTGGAATGCATGAGTAGTCCACTGGAAGTAGCACTGATAGTGGCTGGTCTGGGCATCGTTTGTGGGGATACATTTTTCCGGGTTATACGCATAAAGCTGGACTAACTGTAAAAGTGACTAGCCCAAAAGTGAACTACCTTAGAGGCGCTGGTACGAATATCCAATCAGGTTAGACAAGAGTCGTCCATGACTTCGTTCGTCCAGTCTTCTCTGATAATCCACAAAGTAGATTGAAACTTGGTTTGACGCTGTAACGCGAGCAGTCGTCACAAAAGTAATCACTTGGAATGAAATGAGTATTTTTGACGCTTTGGATGATGCCAAGTCGCTATCGTGTGGTTGTGGTCATCGTAGACCTCCGAAAACGATTGCGATTAATCGGCCAAATAAAGTGTGACTGAATTGGCCAGAGTCCTATTCACACAATTTATTGCTGCAGAACAAAACATTCAATAACGCTCCTTCATGCTGTTACTCGAGAATCTTTTGTTTGGAGGAAGGCATTTAGCTGATTGAGACACCTCATACTTTTGCCAAAAGATCAACAGTCTGGTCTCGTGGTAAAGACATCCAACACGCTATGCGTAGGTAATGGGTTTAGGTACACACTTACGGGGCTATCCATGTTTTCCATCTTAAATTCACTCCTTGGGGATGGCATTGAATGAGGTTTAGCGAGTAGATGGTACATCCCACTGGAAACTAGTCCCAGAATTTGAAAAAATATTACGTTGATCCAGAACACCAAAAAAGTAAAACGTGGGTGTGGCAATGTTTTTGGGATCATTGGCCATTTCACATTTAAACCTTGTTAGTCACTTTGCCTTTGAGAATATCTCAGGCAAACATATTGAGGTTGTCTCTTCGAATTCATTATTCTCTAGCCATTTGGACGATTAAGTCGATGTTTAGTGATCCAAGATAACTACCCACAACCCGGATGAACGACCACTCAAAGTTTTCAGATAGTCTCTGTTTTAATCTCCAAGATATCCAAGTAATAATGACTGAGGCATATGAATAGCGACAGTCCTTGAACAAGTCATAGGAGTTCATCAAGGTGATAAGTCCACACACAACAAGCCCACGGTGTTGTATGAGTAAAACCTGTCCTTTTGAGTCAACACCCTATAGTCGCTAGGTTAGAAATCACTGAAACAAAAATCCAGGGTCATTCCCAGCTCACATCTAGCCGACCGGTGGTCAGAGAGCTAGACGCCTTTTTCGAATTGCACAAATTACAATCACCGGGTCAGCAGTTCACTCTTCAGCACTCGAACACTCAGTTCGTCCACTCGCAGTCCACGCAGTGTTCACACATCTTAGCACGTTCCCTGAAAGTTCATGTTAAGAGAGCCAGGATACGGAGCCATTCGTCGTCCGACCAGCAGGAGAGCGTGCGGCAACTGACGCTCTGATCGTTTGGAAGTCGGGACTCAACGAAACTTCACTATTTTTTTAATCAGTCTCTCCCGACCGTATGATTTTAACGTAAGTCGCTCCAAGGGACATAAACGTTGCGTTATGTGAAAACTGACTCTGTCGCAATTCTAAACAGGACTCCAGTGTAAACTATGTATCTATGTAAACCTTCAGTGTGGGCTTTGAGGACCGATAGGGGCACATTTTCATCTTCCAAGAAGCCTCCAGACCTAAATGTAGTATTTCCTTCGGAGGGCTTGTGAATTCCGAACTGGCCAAGATCGCCCCCCCCCCCCCCATCTCGGAAACGCTTTCTCTTGGGGGCATTTGTGTGACATTTTTCCGCATAGATGGGGTAGACATCAGCTTACATGGAGAAAAAATACACGAAAAAGTTGTTGGCTGGACGTAACACGCTATTCATAAGGTTGCTGAAAACTCTTTGATACCCAGCGACCGGTTTCTCCCTTGTAGGGTATCGAAGAGTTTTCTGCAACCTTATGAGTAGTCTGTTACGTCTAGACAACAAAGTATTGCGATATCCCTAATGTTGTACAAACTGAAACGTGAGGCGGCCTGGTGCAACACATCAGTTCAAGCGAACCACTATAAACGAGAGAGTATCCTGTCCAAACTAACTGTGCAAATGATAGTATTTATCGACACCAAAGAGTTGTTCGTTTAATTCACCAAGAAATAGATATTCTCACCGAGTAGCAGAACAATAGCTTTTGTTTAATGAGTCTGTCGTTTGGTTGACTTCCACAGCAAGCCGCTATTCAATCTCCGGCCTTGTGGACTAGCCGTTCATTTGGTGCTGATTGAGAAAGCATCCCAAGGCCGCTTGACCGGGGAAGGGGAGCATGTCTAAACTGGTTCAGTTCAACAATGTCCGTGAATTGCGATATTTCGTCAAACAGGAGACAATCTATTTTACACTTTTGCGCATGTACAGTGTTAGTTCCCCGAGTTGTGATTCCTGTCGCCAGAATGTTTCAACTATGGAAGCTTTGCTCTAAATTGTGTATTGTTGCAATAGCACTGATGGAATTATTGACATGCAGATCACCGACATGTGAATAGACACCCATTATTATCATCGCAGCTGTACAGCCGAATTCTTAGTTTCGAACATGTTATTATATGTAAATGGAGGTACTTTTCAACCAGTATCCAAGGTGCTCTGCTCTTGAAAGCACCTCTATTTGGAAGTAGTCTATTTGTCGCAATGCAAATAAGTTTGAGACCGAGCATTTCGTGCCAGTTTTGGTTTCGGGGAGGGAGACAGCAGTGTAGACTAACAACTTTGGTGGCTTATACAAAACCAACCTGTTAGATCGTTCTTCATAGCAAGACAAACCACTGAACAGTCAGTACATTTCGGTGACTCGTTCCGTTTGCAATAGCCATCCATTCCTTGCTCTCGAAATCTCATGAAAAATAGACAGCTTGATAGACAATCTAGGGGTTTACTCTTTGTCGGTATCCGTTCGTCCAGGCAAAGCGGAACTTTAGTGTTCGAAATCGATAGATGAGGTGGTAAACAACATTTTAGAATACATTCTACCATTTAAAATTGTTTTTTCCTTGTACAGGTTTGAATAATACACAGAACACGTTAGTTTTGGTCGCCGATAGTGGATTGTGAAGTGAGATTTACTTGATGGCCTGAACGAGCAGGTGTCTGGCTATATAGAACTAATGTTTTCCGTCCTTAATCCGATCCGGTATGTTGATGACCAATTTCACACTCAAATAGGCACGTGCTCTCTCATTCCACTGGTGAGAAACCTATCGATTTTGTCAATTCAGTTTGCTCCGCCCTTGCGTACAAATTAGTATACACAGTGTGTTTTGGCCCAAATAGGTTGATTGAGCGTAGCGGTTACCCACGAGTCCGGTTGGCAACGTGTAGCTATGTCGTATTGAACGTCCACTTTAGTGTCGCCTCTGGGTCTCTTTGAAAAGGACCCCCCATACAGATAGACTTAGGTTCGGTCTCACGCTTGCTGGGTTTAACTCCTTCAGAGCATGGCTCAATGAAACGCGGAGGATGGCTGTTTTGTTCGGGTAGTCCCAAATCTTCGGCAACGTAATCCAGTGTCGAGATCCGGCGTGCTCCTATAAAGGATGTTTTTACCATGTTCAGTTTGTATACAGAAGGAGTGAAGCTACAGACCTGACCGTAAAGGTTTCTGTAGAGGATATGCTTGAGAATGTTGTGGGTGCGCTGCAAACGTTTCCTCACCAATCGAGGTGACATTGTCAGTGCAGGGTTGACTGACGATGTCACATCGATTGATGATGAAACGTTTGCAATCCAACTGCCAAGTTCGGTGAACAGACCAACAACCAGATATGCTTAAGAGTCGGTCAACTCTACCTGTAATCGAGATCTCCAGAAATGACAGGCATTCATGTTGTTTCTCAAATTTGTTTTCCAGGAGGATTTGAGTGAGCGCTATTCATAATTTAAATGAACTGGCGAATATGTTACATGTCTGTTTATCACCTGAATATTACCTACTTATTGCCGAAAAACTCAGTGAGGTAGTCAACAGTGAGCTAACTATCGTTGCGTGGTCAATTTATTGATGATGTGGATTCAAGAAATTGTAAGTGACATTCTCCGTGCATAAAAGTAGTCGTTTTTTCTAGAAAATGTAGGAATGAGGAGTATTTCGTACAGAGGAAATGGTGCGAAATGCGTACATCTACCGCATTCTCATTGTAATCTCGTATTCGGCGTCCAGTTCAACCACATAACAAGAGATCATATCACCCAGTGTACAGCAAAGATTTCAGGCGACAGCCGCTGACTCGTGCCAGTTGCTACTCACCGAGTTGTTGTGAAGAAACGTGCAAAGGAATCACTAAAGTAAATGAGCAGATTTTCTGCATGATAATCACTCGAGGTATATTTCAGTACAAAACTATCTAGAGAATTTTGGGGCCTTCGAAATGGAATAGAAAATGTCCACGTTTTTTGTTCACCGAATTCCTTTTCCCATGTTCTGTCCTGTGAAAACTTTTATTATGGTGATCGGCATCCTAACGAAGTAGATCGAGGATTCACAAATAGGCGTGTTCCTTGATGTTAGGCGGAGATTTTGAAATTTCAACTGGTGGTTGATTGTGGGACAGAAAAGCCGAGTAGCACCGTACATATGTTTCATCCACGTTGGGAATCATCAACGGCATGCATCTCACGAATTTCTAGGGAGATTCGTACTCGCGACCTCTCGTTTCTCAGTAGTAGGTCATACCGTCTCTTTAAGGGGGATTGCAAATCTGTGTTCTTCATGGGGGCATGTTATCCGTAGGGCGGGTGTCTTTCCTGTGGAGCACTTTGCGGAGGTGGCATGAGCAAACTCTCCGACATCGTTCAACAGCCTTCAGACTGAAACGCTTGCAGTGAATTCTTTATGAGTCAGCTGATTCATCCCAGTCCTCTTGGTTTTTTATCGCTGTGGTGTTGAGTAAAGTGAAGATGTTACACATGTTCAGCCTGCTTGATAAATCGCCACAAGGGACAATTTGTGCTTTTCATTCGTCAAACTGAACTGGCGTTTCCTGTCGATAGATTGGTGTCCAGATCCATATTCAATTCACTCTATCTCATGGAAGAATAAAGTTCCTTCTGGTGGTGCTGCTGCCCTGCGGTTTTGCGTCGACGTGAGAAACTCGCTTGCAACCACAACCAAAGGATGTGACTCTCTTAGATAGTGATCGTGAAATGCTTCGCTACCGAAGTTTGCTTGTACCTTTTATAAATCTTCCCGTTCCTGGGAGGTTTCCTGCTCATTTTGGGTATCCCACAACAGACATTTTCGGATCAATGGCAGTGCGAGGGGGCTAAGTAATTTTAACTGAGAGTTCGCCCTGTAAGTTAGGCCAATCTGTGGAAAAGCCGAAAAGCACTGGATATGTGGTTCTTCCTTCTTAGGAAGTATCAGCAGTGCGCGTCTAACGAAACCCTAAGGAGTTTCGAACCCGCGACCCCCGGGCTAGTAGTCTGGGGAGTGGACAGTTCAGCCACGAGTGACTGACAAGCAGTGTGGATAACTTGTATTCAGGGAGGATAGGGCGCCACTTGCCTTTCAATAACGTAAACCACATTATGTCACGAATTGACTGATTTTAGATTCGTCCCAGTGATTCTCTTCATGGAGTTATGGTATGCCTATTGCGGGGACCACTGTATTTTTCGCTGATAAGATACACTCCTTGTCGAGGAACATCATCATTGAGAAACGAATTTCTAGTCCCGATCCAACACAATCTTAATTTGAGTTTCTAATCCGCTAGCGTTCTACTTGGTATTCAATGCAATGAATAGACTGAGTGAAATCCAACGACTATATCAGGGTGATTTGCCCCAAAACGAAGCGAAGTCGATAAGTGCTTGCTGAGTTTTCATCAACCGTATGATTATTTAACTAAACTAAATGATAACAATGAAAAATTCACTGAAAAATCGATCAAAGGACAATGCAGGCAATGAGTTCGGAAGGGAAATTTTTACTGTACTTTATGTTTAGTTATTTGAGTGTCCTGTCCATAGCCTCATTGGTATTCAGATAAAAAGCGTTTGGAATAAGTTGGCAGTGGTTGGTAGTTTTTAGTATCCACTTGCTTCTTATGATTATTTGAGGGCTACAAAGTCCACGTGATCATCTTGAGACTGCTGTTAGATGAATCTGCTGACGTTTCTCTAACTGACGTCATTCATTGGTTGGGTTTTTCTATGTCTGATTGCATAACGTCAGTTTGAAGATATTTTTAACACCGAAGATATAGTTTTGGTGCGCCAAGTAATTTGCGATGTCTCGTAACAGAAAAACTGAGGTCCTTTCCAGTAAATTACCACCGCCATCACTATCTCCACCGATATGATCACACTCTCCAATTCCATTGCCATGTCGAGTTTGGCATTATATGGGCGACCTGACCTACTTAGCTTCGCTGCTTTAGACTGAGCTAACTGGTGCTGGAATTGTGTCTGGGTAATAATAATAACAACTGCTCATATGCTCGTATGCTCATATGGCTGTTCATCATATGATACAAGATGAAGTAAACAGTTTACCCAAAAAGTGCACAAGTGTGTGTCGGGTCTCCATATAGTTTTTCAGACGAGAATTCCCGCTCAATAATCACAAAGAACTATGGAATGTATGATAATGTTTCGTGTATAAAAGCATATTGATGTATGACTCGGATGTGTCTCCCGTTTCTGACGCTATTTAGCTAAATGCACAAAGCGAGAATAATATCATGATCCATTTTATGGTGTTTTCTCCGATAAGATATACAACGCTTATGCAGTGTGACTGGCCATTGTTGGAGGGGAGGATCAAGCCGCTTCGATGAACCTACAAAGCTGCAAAGCTGATTAGTTATACTCTCTTCTGTACTGGAACCAGCTTACTGTTGGCAGTGTGAGGAGATTGGGAATGCTTAGTGGAGGTTTTGTCCTGTAAGTGAGGCCAAGCTATGATGAAAAGGCGAGAACTGTACAGCTGTTTCATTCATCCAGAGAGTCTCGAATCCGCTACCTCCTGGCCACAAGTTTGAGCACTTAACCACCCGGCCACGAACAACTGATAAGTGATGGAAGTAACTCGCACTTAGACAGGGTGTATCGCCGCTCATCTTCTGTTCATCCAGGTGGACAGTGCTTTGCAGCTTTTAAGTATAGATTGGCTCCATTGAACAGGAGCTCATATGCACTCCAAGAAAACGCATTATCGCAATCTGCGACAGTGTCATTATAGGCGCCAGTTGATTATGGCACAATTCAGTGGAACATAACAGTACCTTGCAGTTGTCGACCAGTGCATGGTTTGTACATGACCAGTGTGTAAACGTTCTTACACGACCACAGGTAACTCTCTTCCCTGAGTAAAGACCATTTTTATCAGTCCCAAAATCTTGGTGGAGAATTTCCGACCAAAAGCAACCTTCAATTCACCAGCCACATCAGTTATCCCCATAGCATAAACGGTAAGTTCTTCTAAGCGACTAAAAACCCATGTTTACTGATAACGGGTTCAATGACGGCTTTCTTCTACATAATTACCGAAAACAACACTCGAGCACCAGCACCCTAATTGAGTCATACATCCGGTCAGGGCGACATCGGATAAGATGAATTCCGATGTGCAAAAGGATGAAATTGGACAGGCGACGCCGGGTCAAAAATTAAGTAATACGTTCAACGAGTCTTATAGGCTGTGTTTGACACCAGGTGTCTGGTTATGTCTAGCTATTCGTAGCTCGTATGTGCTTATGGGTTTGGCGAATACCAACTGCAACCTGCACAAAAGCCAGATGTGTGCGGGACTTTGATGGCTAAGATATAAAATTATAGCACTTCCATTTGGTAACAGTGATGATTGCTTCTTCCGCCAGCTCTACTGCTCCTTCAACCGCCCGAGCAAATCGTTTGGTGAACCTGTCAAAATGCAAAGTCCGGGGGGAGATAAGCATCTAACGTAGTAAGTGATAGGTATCCGTGCGAATTCTTCTGAGTGCTAGTCAATCCTTTCCGAAAAATCGATACGAATTAATTACGTTCTCAGTTTACGCTGTTCGTAATGTCCGCTAAATAGGCTGTTACCTTGGATGTTGCATTTACTCGACTTTGTCTTCATTTCCTGAAACAGACTCCGAAACACAACCAATTCCCTTTTTATGCAACTTCATAATTGAGTCGACTTTCGTGTAATAATACCACAAAATTGAGATGGTGATGAAAGTGCACTGAGAGTGCTCACATACTGTGACGCAATACTATGATGCTACTTTGCAACCGGAAATGAATCTTCTCCTTCAATATATGACCGAAACGGAAGATCTGATGAAAGCCAGCAATCAAAATAGTCTAGTTTCATGAATACATTGACCTGGATCAAATGAAACACCGACAGCCAAATGTGAATACTATCCCGATTTAATAGTATTCGGTATGTTTTGGGGCTTGGGCATAGGATACCTCATGGGTTGTTCCTTAACTTACGGCCTCAAATATTGGTCGCAACACACACATGTCGCATTGCCTTACAAACCTTCAAAAACTAAAACGCATCTGCGAACTACAGACCGGGAACACACCCAAGGCTGGTAGTCAATCAGATGGCCCTTGATTGGTTTGCCGAGTTGGGCGATTAACTTGTAGACGTCTTCGTCATCTTCCGAAGAGATATCATCAGGGTTTTTTAACTGTAGCAGACCAACCATGTGAACCGAGACCTCAAGACCATATAGAGTTTAATTTATTTGCCATCAAATCCCAGTGCCTAGTGTTTCACATCTCGATGTAAATCAGCAAAACCAGAGTTGGAACATCAACTGAACACGCTCGAAGGATGCCAGTCGAATACTAAGGCGGCAATTGTTTGACGGCTTGCTTGGCCCTCGGTGATCCACAAAAGACGTTGGGTCAATTCCGCCTTCGATATTTTGTTCACATACATTTATGCTTTTCCTGTTCTAGGGTGCAGACACTATCTTCTTGGTCATTTTCCACAGGGACATAGCAGTGTTAGAAATCAGCCAACTCCGGACTAAGGTGTTCTTTTCTATGCTTGTAGGGCAATTAAGAACTAGCATTTTTGCTGGCTTTGCGGTCGTTGATGTTAGTGCTATTGATTATGATCATTAGGATGGTGGTTGGTCATGAAGATGGCTTTGTTGGTCACGACGATCATGGTAATGATAATCGAGACGAACATGAGTGTCTTCAAGATCATGATGAGGATCGTAACAGTGATGGTGATTATGGTGATTATTAGGATGGCGGTATGATGATGACCATTGGGACCATGAGGGTGGTGATGATGACGTGACCACCGTGATCCTGCTAAAATTCATGCCATCCTGATGAAGGATATTCTGATAGAAATGATGATGTTCATGTCGGTGATGATGACGACGACGATGATGATGATGATGATGATGGCGACGGCGATGACAGTGCTGATGAGGACGAGGAAAGCAATGTTGGTGTGGATGATGAGGATGATAACGATGGACTTGATGATTTCAGTGAAACTGAACAGGCTGTTCGCGATAAGGCAACACGAATGACGGTGACTGAGAACATCACGAAAACAGCGGTTATTGATTATGATGACGACAACGGATTCGGTGATGATGATGATGATGATGATGATGACACTCAGGATAACGATGATGCTCGGTGTTAATAGTGATGGTGGTGATGCTGGCGATCGTGACGATAACGATTTTGATTATTTTGTTGGCCGCAGGTGACCATGATGGTAATGATTAGTGATCACAATAAGGATAGTATTAGTGATGAATTGACGAGTATGCTCATGGTCTTGATGAAGATCAACGCGATCAAAATAATGAGGACGATGGTAATCATAGGTGTGATAAAAATGATGATGGTGGTTATCACGGTCATTCCAATAATGTTACTGACAGTGAAGGATGTGATGGCAATTATCAGACTGAGAGAGATTAGATCAGTTGTGTGTTGTGAGATTTACTGTAATGATGCCACACGTTGATGGCCTCCATGATGACGGTAAGTCTAACAATATCGCTGAATGCTGATGGCGATGATATTAGTAATGACGGTGATGATGGCAATCGTATTGACGGTGAAAAGAAGAGCGATCAGTAAATTGCTGGATTCCATAATGATAATGACGGATGTGTTCTCGATAACGGTGGCTTATATGATGATGGCGACGATGTTGCTGATAATGATAATGTTACCAGTGCCGACGATTAAGGTGAGCTGTTGGTTGCGATGGTGGTGATGATGATAAGTATGGTGATTCTTATGTTGACCTTCATCATGGTGGTGTTGCTGACGATGTTTTTAATCTCGCCTTCGATGTCGGTGACAGTGATAACGTTGTCGACCATGTGAATGAAGACAATATTGACGATGTTGATAATGCATATACTGAATAATTCAAACTCCGTTATTGGATGATTTACGGTCACACTGGTGCTTCGTTGGCTCAATTTTTTATGCGTCTTATCGGTTACCTACGGAAAGTAGCCTATCAAAGTAGATAAACTCCTCTTGATCTCCAAATCGTTGTACTGAAAGTGGGTGATAGCCTTACATAGAAAATGGCACTCAAATCTCGACTTCATGATTTGATTCTTCCCGCAAATCTCATGATTACACTGTGATTTATGCTTCCCAACTAATTTACCACGATTGTCTTTTGATCACCATATGTGCATTCAACCATGTAACCAAAACGAAAAAATGTTCATTGTTTTGGACGACTACTGGAAAGCGGACAGGCTGTGGCGAACCCACATTTTCTAGTGGGGCAGCTATCCGAACCTCGATGTGACATGAATTTATGGAATATTTTGCAGATAGACTTAAAACATGACAAGAAAGCGAAAGCGATGTTTACCATAGTTCTTCCATTAATGCGATGTCTAATCGACAGTTTATCGACGGAACCTGCACTGCGACACGTTAATTTGGCTGAAATAGTGACCACAAGGAGCATGCTTTGTTGAGTTTCTTATTTTGAATTACTCATGTAACCAGAAGTAGTAAGACAACCAGATACAAGACACCCGTCGGAGCCGTCACTTTGGAGCCAAACGGACTCACCAAACAGAGATGACAATTTCGTCCTGCCTGTACATCAGAGGCACGAAGAAGAACAGATGAAATTGAGTCCCTCCAGGTTGGCACACACCGTAGATAGCCTCCGAAGGTTTCGGTTCAATAACATGATTGATTAAATTTGTCGAATGAATGAGACCAGACATCGCTGCTCAGTGTTCATTGATCAAGACCTTGCGCTCTTGAACGTCACCTTCCGGTTGCGCGAAATTACTCTCGGACCATGGGATAATTCATGATATCGAGCTATCTGCCACCATCTTGACTGAAAAGCGTATGTTAAATCTGACAACTCATTATTTTGTGAGATCACTTATTTGGAAACCGAAATCAAAGTGGTTATGTAGCACCACTAACCGTTGTACCTCAGATGGAATAATCAAGCGCATTGTCGATTCGACATGGCTCCGTGGCTCAATCATTACACCTCTGTAGAGTGTATCGAGGTAGTCAGCATTCACTGGTATCGTACAACTCTTCAATAAACGACACCCGTAGGATAAACTAGAAAGTGTGTCCTGCCCATTATTCGGAGGCCTGATGATATACACTCAAATGCCTGGCAATAATAAGTGCACTTTACAAAGTCTCCCCCACATGGTAAGACATAAAGCTATTAGAGATGAACTGATTGATTCTGGAGCCTTCAACTGAATATGGTCATCATTTTATCACTTGAACGTCCTGATTAAAGGGTCATCCAGTAATTTCACCGACTCTGTTTAATTCGTAGAGGGCAGAGGGGTATGAAGGAGATTACGAAACATTTGGGTGCTGTTCGTGCCGGATGCGGACGACGTTATCCCCGCTGCCCCTAGTAGGAGATACTGCAAGATATGGCTGTTAAACGATGTCAGTGACGTTCTTGTTCTCAGTTTCTATCCGGATCGCCTGAGTGAATGTCTGGGGGTGTAGGCACATCGGAACGATTGTAGTAAACTAGCACTAGGTCCCTTCCCCGTCCATCTTTATTCGTCTCTCTAAGATAAGGCTTTCAACTAAATCATGGTTGGACGGCAGTGAAGCATCGGTTTGAACACTGATGTCCATGCTGTCGATGATGATGATGATGATGATGATGATGATGATGATGATGATGATGATGATGAAGGATACTGTATAGGAAGTACGTTCTCTTGCGTTCTTCCACACTGATGTCATGCTGTCGATAATAATGACGATGATGAATTCGCAGTTTTTTTTACCCTAACTTAGATATATGCCCCTGGGAGCAGTGAGCTGCACATCTGTGTTCTATTTCGGCAGAATTATGACCTAATTGACTTTGTAATAAGTTCTGTCAAGCCATTTAGACTCATCTAGAGCATCCAGTAAGTTCATCTACCGTACATTGCAAAGAACGATACGTACCGATTCATAGATGCTCACTTGACGTATACATACATCGTCCCCGACAAGTAAGATTCTTTCTCCATGCTGCTTTGGAATATCTTCTTATCAGACAGTCGCAGTTTACCGATACCACCGAAATAAGAAAAGGCTATTTGACATAATAATGAATGTGTGGGCACCTCACTTATCAAGCTTTCTTCTGTAGCAGCCTACTGTTCGGGTAGTAATGCCAAGCTGTGGCTTACGCCCTTTTTTGGTTACATATTCCATTCAGGCCACCACTAAAACAACAGATTTTAAGCTGTTCAGCTGGAATTAAGAAGTCTGTTCTCAGGAGTTCCACAACGAAATGTTAATGAGCTGCTCAATCAATATCTTTTCGAGCATTCTGCTCAACTCTGTTTAATAAATATATTCATTCTTCCACTTTCTATACATCACTAGGCAAACTAATTGGCTGTTTTTTCAGTAACTAACGTGATCAATGTCCCTTCGGTGATCTGCCTTTGCAGTTCATCGTCGGATCCCCAGCTCTCTGGTTTTGTTTAAGAGGCACAAACTGTGAACATAACAGGTAAAAAATTTCATCAGGTAGAGACAAAATTCTGCGTCCCTTGTTCATTGCCCAGGTTAGCGGGGCAAATTTTCTTTCGTAGCGATTTTTTATCAACACCATTCATGAATTCGATTCATGGCTTGCTTTAGTTCGAGTGGTGTTATGGTTTATGCACTGAGTTCCTCTGAGTTGACTCCTGTGACGAACCTCGTTCATCATCGTATGAACGGATCGCGTAATTTAGTGTTACGGCTTCAAAGATTTTAGGTACACTGGGTTTATTATGAAAATATGTTTTGATGGTCATAATCGAGTAATTTCTCGTCAGACTAATAGAGGTTTCAAGTGTGGACACCATCACTCTAGAATAATCACCTACGTGACAAAACTGAATATGCACGAATATGCACTGTTTGTGGTTTGGTAAACCTTCACTGAAACTATTTTAAATGGACACCGAAATGGCCTCACTCTTTTGAGTCTACTGAAGCTTGTAATGAAATACTGGCAATCGGTACACCAATCATCTGGAGCAGTCACCAAGTTTTTGATGCTCAATGCAAAACGAACAGCCATAGAACACAAGGCTTGTTCGCTACACTCGTTTGACTTGTGCATAAAGTTTAATTTAGTCCACATATAGCCGGTTTCTACTAGGTATTCTGGTGCTGGTTGGAATTCAGCACATCCTCACTATGCTCAGAATGCCCTGAGTGCCATATCCAGCTTCCAGCTGGTCACAGCCGAGTTAAGAAAATTATGAGTTTTCTGGCTACTCATTAGTAGCATAAATAGGCGCTGAAAACTGTCTGAGTGTGTGCGGATACCCACTCTCAAGCCACGTAGTTTCCACTGGACCTGACGGAAAATTCTACTCATATGGTTCCTGAAGACTCCTCGGCATCCCTTGACCAATTTCGTTCTTCTTGGTTATCATCAGGTAGATACAGCCTCCGAGTTTCCGGCAATATTATGTCCCACAAAAACCCAAGTTTGAAACAACTCGTGAAATGCCCTGATTTGCACATCCATTTGGTTTGGGCGTGAAACTCAACTAAATCCCAGCCTAATCACTCGTTTATGGTGTTATCGTTCAACCGAATATGCTGTACAAGGCTACCTCACGCTTCATTTGGAGGGGTGGTATTTGAGATATCGCAAGGTATGATCTGAATGGAACACATCGACCTTATGACCAAAGTGTTCTGTCTACACTCCGATGTTGCGAATATCGCACCGTGGCTGCCGTATGCAGCCCACTGGATTGAATAAAAATACCACAAACGAGAGCTTCAGCGGAACTCAGTTGGGTCTTTTGTTAACAGCTATGTTGAAATGAGTGCATTTTACTCACCACTGTGTTTGTTCTGAGGGAAGAATTAAATCCTTGAAAAGTTATCGCGCTACAGTTTTCAGGTATCTACCGCTTTGATGGATCTGAATTTATGAAGACATTTTTCAACCCTTATGTTTCTGCGTTTCTAAAAACTAACAAAATATCCAAGTTTTCAGCAACCTTCAGTTTCCTCGAGTGCATTTTACTCACCACTGTGTTTGTTCTGAGGGAAGAATTAAATCCTTGAAAAGTTATCGCGCTACAGTTTTCAGGTATCTACCGCTTTGATGGATCTGAATTTATGAAGACATTTTTCAACCCTTATGTTTCTGCGTTTCTAAAAACTAACAAAATATCCAAGTTTTCAGCAACCTTGTGAGCAGTTTCCTCTATGAAAAAAATTCAAGTGTTCATTCAAAAAAATTCTGCAACTCCGACGACGTAGCCATAGGTGCTGCAGTGTGAATGCGGGGCTCTTAAAAGTGAATCTACATGTAAGCAAACTTTTTGCCTGAGTGTATTGAGTAACTGGCGGAACAAACTTGTGGGGTCAAAGGTGAAATTTGATTGTAACCAGATTTTTAAGCATTCTTTCTAGTGAGAACTCTACTTCTAGTGGCTTTTTAAACTATCCAAAAATTATTCGGTATACCCACAAAGTATTTGGAAGATGGCCAAACCATACTCTTGCGTGCAGTAGAAATATGGAGCAAGAATGCTGCGTTGTCTTCGGAAAGTTCCTCACCTAGAATTGTTTCTAACAACCGGCCTGTCATCATACCATGTCTTTCGATTATACACAGTGAAAAGCGCCAGCAAAATTTTTATTAAAGTACTATGGTTTGGAGCTATTTTGGGTAAACCGTTTGTGTACATGCCCCAGTTGTAACACACTTGGAGGGAAAATCCAATAGTATGGCAAAATGGTAAATGTCCATTCATCAGCCTTTTCTAAATTTCATGATATATATATATAATATTTCTAAATAATATTAGTTCATTCTGATATGATTCACTTACGGCACGCTGGTGGTCAAAAAGTTTTGATTGGTTTTCGTAGTAGATATCATAATGTTGCAAGTGTCAAAGAACGGAAAGTTTTTTTAACCTGTATATTCACTGAATAACACCTCATAAATGAAATGAAGCGTGTTGCACAAAGCCTGATGTGAAGTAGCTGGACTGTGGAACACAGGCTCACAGCTCAAGTGTTATCACGGAGCTCTTGGACGGGATGAATCACCCAGATAAAAA
>NW_008751742.1:65577-70783 GCF_000715545.1 Opisthorchis viverrini
ATAATATAATATTTCTAAATAATATTAGTTCATTCTGATATGATTCGCTTACGGCACGCTGGTGGTCAAAAAGTTTTGATTGGTTAGTAGATATCACGGCACGCTGGTGGTCAAAAAGTTTTGATTGGTTTTCGTAGTAGATATCATAATGTTGCAAGTGTCAAAGAACGGAAAGTTTTTTTAACCTGTATATTCACTGAATAACACCTCATAAATGAAATGAAGCGTGTTGCACAAAGCCTGATGTGAAGTAGCTGGACTGTGGAACACAGGCTCACAGCTCAAGTGTTATCACGGAGCTCTTGGACGGGATGAATCACCCAGATAAAAATAATAAAATGCCTTCTGAGTAATTTGACCGGAACCCATAAACTACTACCAACTATGAACTATGCTTTTCAGAGTGTTATCTGGTACTAAAACCACTGGAATTCGGTTATGCCCCCCAGACCTAATAGGATCTTTGAACCTGTATTGGCCCAGTTCAGCAACATCTCCAAATTTGATAGAGTAATACTGAAAATCAGCTGAAGACTTGGTTAAGAACACAAAACGTCCCCAAGAAAAGCAGTCCCAGAGAACCCATGGTCCTAACTTCCGCACAGGAAACAGTTCACGGTTTATTTCTGTAAGATTATCCATATTCCTCAAAGACCCCGTTCGCCTCATAGATAGTATGTGACCTTGTCCTCCGAGTAACAGTGTTATCTCAAAAGGGAGAACCGTGAACTTCAGGAAAATAAAGCCAATGTTTTTAAGCATCGGAAGGCATTTTTAGAGGACGTTAATTCAGGCTGAATGGTACCTAACTGATAACCCTCAAAGTGCGCAAAATTTGATCAAATTTTCTAAACAAATTCGAACAGAAATTGTTATCGTTGCTATTTGGTAGGCATCATCACAAAGGACTGAAGTCTTTGTTCCTCTGACCTTATCAATTAAAAATCGTATTATGCTTGTCACCTATCACCTGCATGGCTCGTGGAACCGCTGGGAAACGCACCATTCCTTTCCATCTCTGTGTGATGCATCACAGTTACAAATAAAGGCCAACCCTAACTGAGTCACAGAAAAAGTGTAGTCTAGGGGAAGTTCGAGTTCTGTGATCTGTTTTTATCAGCGTGGCCAACCTTAGACGAAAGGCACAAAAGACTTCTCTTTAGGGGCAGAGCTAATAATATGGAATTGTGTAATTTTCCTTGTTCCAGTTCGTTATCAACTTATTTTCAGGAAGGTATTTTAAGCCAGTTGGTCTGAAGTATAGATGTCTTAGTGAACAGTGGGCGAGAAAAAACAAAGTATAAATAGTGGACGCTCCATAGGGCTTTATCCAACACCACACTTCGAGACCCATTCAGAAATCGAATCATGAAGACATCAGGCAAGGCAAGACTTTCAGTGGAAACAGCCTCAAAACAAGCTGGGATGAATTGTATTCCTAATATCAGGAAATTAACTATAATTGTGATCGGAATCAAAGATCTGTATATCACTCACGTACCGTTTTGTAACAACAAATACTTTAGTTATCATAAGATTGCTCTTCAAGTTTCTTAGTAAAAGTATCAGCTAAGTTTGGGTCTAGAGCGTTATTCACCGTGGCACCACCAGTTGTCCGTGAGCAGTTCATTGAGAATAAAAACGAATATGCAGATTGGTATACGGAGTCTTCGTATTTCAGATGACAGTGTGATATTGTGTACTAATATAGTTACTTATGTAAGCAAATGTCTTCCTTGAAGAGATATTGTTAATCAGAGAATCAACGTCAATGTGAAACAACGTCTGGGAGTACAATGGCAAACTGCCAAGATTTCTATTGAAATTTCCTTATTTTGAAAAACTGAGAACCACTGTACAACAGTTTCACTCTTATTTGGGATTCTCAGCAATGCACTGCTCACGAAAATCCCTTGAGTTACTTGAAGTACTTGTATAGTGCTTCACTTACAGGATCAAGTCTCAGTCCAAACTTCCAAAATCTACTCATACTACCAACAAACTGTCAAAGGTCACAAAATGTTTGAAAGATGCTTTTAAACAACGGGGCATCGAACTCCCGTAAGCGAATCAAGAACTTTAATCGGCCAGCAGGCGAGTTTCCTTTATGCTCAAGTTCACACAGTTACGAACCACCTTTCACTTGCACTTGTATTTAAAATTACTTAGATAAAACGGATAGTTGGCTTTCTCCGCGTGCTCCATAAAGCACGTGTGTCGAAGCTGTTATCTTCAAAGCATAACTTCCTACTCCCGGATTAGCCAAATGAAAAGTCTCCTGGCATTTCTGAATTCATTTTTATCAACTACCGCCTCCAGTGCGTATCTTTCCACTTAGATCTCCAGCAAACGAAATCATGACAGCCACTACACAATATGTACGTGATTTTTTCAGATAGTGTTGATGATGTCTGTGATGAGGTGGTGATGATTACGATAGCGGTGTTGTTGAAGCTGATGTTTTCCTAAGTATGTGAAAGAATTCGGTGATCCAACCAGTGCTAGCAGGCCAATCCATGTTGGATGTAGCAACCTAAATGCTGAATCCTCATCGACAGTATTGCACCACCGGTAAGTAGTGCGGCTTAGGTGCAACACAACAGTTCGGAATCAAGGACTCTGTGTGATATCTAGGCACGATTTATCCTTAGGAAGAGATTTCATTCTTACATCGGCGCCTTCAAAATAACGAAAACCACAGGCAAAAAATCAAGCATTTAAAATGGTGCGAACTGAGTTATTTTGAATGAAATTGCTTGCATTCACGGCTGAAAATTTCCGTGCAATCAGAAAATTACTGCCACGGAGTTTTTTAGAGAAACACTAGCAGTCTATGTTGCACAAAGAAGAGAGATATCCAAACACTTACTAGCTGTTGAACTATTTACCGTAAAGTGAATTCACTCGGACCTTACAATATTTCGCATTTTCACTCAGGCCGGTCTTGCTGCGTGGCAATAGGAACACATCTTCGAATTCGGTTATGCATGTACCAAGCTCTAAACGTCACGTCATCGAGCGCGTGATTGGAAAAGTTGCTTTTGTGTGCGACAACAATAATGGAAGGCAGTCACTTGAAACTGCCTGTTTTGACAGCCGTTCCTTTGGTGCACTGACAATTTCAGACTGGCCATTTGGTCTGGTCTTTCATGAACGACGATGTATTTGTTGGTGTTTCATCAGATCCATGAACTTTCCCGTAGTTGCGGGTGGTTTTAGGACTGGTATAGCGGTCCTTCTCCCGCCCTGGCCCAGTTAAATTGGTTAGTCCATGGTTGCGTGCGTGGAACGAAATCATCTCCAAACATGCTGTTACCCAGTCTGTCTTAGGATTAAGGCTCGGATGCGGTTCCGTGCACGATTTGGCATAGAACAACAGGATGCAACTATTCTGCAGAAAACACATCATTTCCTGAACTACACTGTTTAATGTACGATCCATCCGAAGAAAGGACAATCCCTAGAGAATTGCATTACATCGTTCCAGAGTACTGTCTCGCGTACCGTGTGCAATGACTGACACCGGCTGTCCGAAAAGGGTATAAATTCATACTTTTAGCATTGCAGGTGCTGCGGATTGTGTACTGCTTCTTCGTGATGACGTTGGAATTCCGCCATCTTAGTAATTCTGAAAGAAGGATATGGAAGTTTGGACAGTTGGGAATGCAAGTGCACAGATCAGCTATCTTCCAGAAAGTAGGTTAGGACAGATTTCCTGCTTAGTGGACTTACGAATGTTGGACGTGAATAGGGAAGGGAGCTGTTTTCAAGAGTGTAGTGAACTGTCAGGTAAAGGTCTGGCTATACCCTGGTTTCCCACGGGTTCTTCGAATAAGTAGGTCCTTTTAGGTGTCTTTCTGGTTAAAGCAACCTTACTACACAATCTGCGAATTAAACTCATTTACAATCAGATTGATGTTGACGGAGACTCAACTGAATTCCAGCATAATCACTGCATTAGGATCTTATTGAACTGAATAAGCTGCACGGAGACCGCTTCATGTTTCATTTGGTACGGCAGTCTAGATATCGCAGTAGATTTTCTTGAAGCAACGCACCACTCACGAAGAACATATTTCCTGCTTGAACACAAAGTAATGCTTATGTTGTGATAGGTCTAACTGATGAGCCTCAACAAGGGTGGTGGTGGACTGTTCAGAGTTTTCATGAACTTAATAGTACTTTTGAAACAAAGTTTCACTTCGTTAGAATGTGTTTTCTGTCTTCTTTGTAGACCCTGACGTTCTACGTGGACATTCTGACCAGTTTAAATAACTACCAGGGAGATAATGAAAAGCTTCCTATAATAAAGTCTTGTGACCAGTTGCATACCTTTTACTAGAAAAAAGAGTGCATTGACTTTCAAGGTTTCCTCACCGCAAAGTGATTTTTGATTTTTTTTTACTAATTTGAATCATTCTAAAAAGCCTGCAAGTAGTCCCACAATTTTAAAACTGCAAGTAAGTGAACGAAACAGATGGGCTACTTGTAGCTTCCTTATCGACCTGAGTGAAAAATGATTGAAAGGCGAGCGGGTAGAATTCTCTTCAGGCACTGCTTGTCATCCACTTTTCTTGATATGTATGTAGGCGTCTTGAACTTTGGTACCTTAATCGTAGTTTCGTCATTGTTCTCGCTGAAAGTTAGGGGGAAACTCGTGATGGTAGATGCTAACTTCAACGTTTTGGGAAGGATACGGTAAAGATTCCACCTTTTTATTGGTCGCTACTCACGAATCTTTACCTTTGACTGAGGAATATTCACGTGTTCGTGCCGATCTCGTACAACCCAGTTTGTTGTGTCTCGAGATTTCCTGTTTTATTCCACTACATTCACATATTCTAGGACCAACATCAGGCAGTCCATGCTACAGAGCGCACAGCATCACACAATAAATTCATTTTGGCACACTGGAAAAATTTGACGCGATAAAGATAATTTGGGAACCCATTGCTCTACAAAGGCCAACTCCAGATGAGGACAGACTTCATATCCTTCTCCATTAACTAAGACCATACAGCTCAACACAAGCTTAGATCAATGACTCTTTTATTTCGCCTCTGGTAGCTCTATTAAGCCTGACCATTTTGCACGCACGCTTTGTTATCTCAGTATCACCAATCAGGAGCAAACCTGTGTGGAGATTGGCTTGTCTCGTCCCCCTGTATTCACTATCGTAGTTCCTTCTTTTCCATATATATATATA
>NW_008751742.1:75195-116568 GCF_000715545.1 Opisthorchis viverrini
ATATACATATATATATATATATATATATAATATCATTACTGCACTCACTGCCATCAAGTCACGACTATTGCTTCAGGCGATCTAAGCTCATCGTTTTTTTTCAAAATTCAAATCACCGTCTTCCACCAGAGCAGTTAATTAACTTACATGTGTTCAAGTTTGTCTCCAGATCAGGTGGATCAGATACATTGTAGATAATGTATTGTTGACTAAGGAGACTTCTGTGAAGGAAACCATTAGCAGAAAATTGCAAACCTGGTTTGTTCAAGATCATCGCATTCAGGTTTAATCAAAACTGAAAGCTGAAAAGGGTCCTGGCCTTCTTAGGAAACCCTCCGTTTGGTTTCTTATGTCCATCCATCAACTTCGACAACTTGTTTGCATTTCCCAGGATCTCAGAAGTGATCGGATGTACTAAGTCATGCATCAGTAAGGAAGATGCCTGACGCTGCCGGGGCTTGGTACGTGCAGTGTGTTACGCAATCAACCGAACTTTCAATTTTAGCGGCCAATAATCCACAGCAACTCTCCTTAGTCAGGCAGGAATGCAGTGGTTCAGCCCTATTTCACTCTTTAGACCTCTGTTAAGGATTGCATCAGAATGAATCAATGTGTTTTCCTTGCTCTGTGTCATCACGACCTAGTTAACACATGAAAGTAACCTCCGTGGAGTGCTGTCTTTTCGCTAACCCAACTGTGAACTTGTGTGATTAGATACTGGTCGAATCCCTCGATGATGTCTTTGAAAAAAATCCATTGGACCCTGTTACTCATGTACCCCATTGGTTATGCAAGTAACACTCTGAGGCATATGTTACATCGATGAAGAGAGCATTGAAAAAGATGGGATACCTGGAGTTGCAAGCAAACTTTTCGTCCATGTTTCAACGTTTTCTTATTTAGTAGCCAACCTTAGCCGTTTATCTTTTTATTCACCCATACTTTGACCAGTAGATATTTACTGATCGGACGATGAGACCCCAAAAACACTCATATTCGTCACTGTACTCTTGTTATTCTTGTGTAGAAATGAACGTTAAAATATCGTAAAATCTGACCTCCCAGTATCTGGAAGGCTGCGAGTTAAAATTTGGGTGTGGAGCTCCCCTTGCCTCCTTAGTATAAGTTGACTTTGCCCAATAAGATGGAATTCACAAGGGAACTCAGCAAACTAAGTGCCTGATGGTAACTGAATATAGCTCAGGTTTCTTAGAGCGACTAATCCGTATATTAAAAACATCCATTAAAAACATCCATCCAAAGTAAACTGCCAGGTGTCAGTGGAAGCTAAGCCGAATAGTAAATGATTTGAGTTCTCTTTTGCTTGACCCAACTGAAGCCAAAATACCTAGAGGTTTCATAATTAACCAGATCGACTTCGTCCTGTGTCCACCGTAGATCAACAGTAATTTGGATAAGCCGGTGAACTTCTTATGCTGAAATGTCCGGAAGTGAAATTGTGGACCTCAAGAACATTTATTCCAGTCGGAAGGAGCTAGGACACAATGCTTCATGGCGCCTATGCCTCTCTTGAGTGCACAAGAGTCAGATGCAGCTTTCATGACGAGTTTCTGAATGCTTCGATAAAAAGAGTTTCCATGACAGCTGAAAGAGACGTCAGATATCCCCGACGTAAATAAAGGAATCGAAAAAGGTTCATTTGGTTACCTGTTCTGTCGGCACACACTCTTGTCTAACGGAGTTGTACTCAGGTTATTATGAAAATATCGGCATGGCGGAGAGCTGAAGAACCTGTTCAAGACACTGAACGCGGTGTAGAAAATAGACTGCGTTGCCCTGATTGTGGTTCCAAGTTCCGAAGCCAATCGCAGCTAACGCACGTTACCTATCTTCGGTTGTTATCAATGACTTCATTAGGAATAAACTGATGGACGGACAGAAATCACACTTACCTAATACTCAAATGCGTGCGGCGCTACTCTCTTGCACTGGAAAACGTAGGATACTGGGCCGAATGAATCGGAAAGATATATATTGAAAAATGTCTGTTCTATTCAAGCAGTTTGGAGGTTCTACCCGTACTGGCTGATTCGAATTTCTACGGAGGAAATCAGTGGTACCAACAACCGCGTTGTTAAAAAACAGTTCCAAAGCGCGCATGTAACACTAAAGTCCGAAAACTTATCGAGGCGTTCCCCCAAGAGCACATTATATTTACGCCCTCCACCGCCAGACTTCAAAACTTGACTGCTTGATCGTAGGTAAATAAAGACTAGATTTCAACCTTTTGACATATTTCTTAGGTACATCAGTACACACTTTTTGATATGCCGTGAAATTTTGGAATATCTGAAGCACTGGTATTCGGTATCTTAGTTCATGCAGCGTTCCACCCAGCCAACAAACCCATCATTTTCTTGTGAACCACTAAAAGTTACTCTGTGTATCGTAAATAAATCTAGTTACGTGTTAATTTAGCCATTTGCCAAATTTATACAGGTATTCACGTTGCAGAGCCAGCCTCCATGAATACGCCTACTAAACCCTTCATAGTTTAGTCCATCCAATTGGACAATTTGCTGCCTATTCAATGCCTCATTCACCTTAAAAAGCACAATTGACGAAGGTCTTTTGTCCTTGAATTATTTCGAAAATGGTGGGAAGGTTCCTGTTTGTTACGGAACGGCAGGCGAGAGCACGGGAGAATCTTGAACGATTTGCTTTTTTCAAGCTCTACACATGGCAAATTCATACTTCACCAAACGTTTCCAGTTCGCTTTCCTACCGGCGAGAGCTCCTTTGTGCTTAGTAATGGACAGTATGGTGGTTTGCATCAGTGCTTACAGGTCCTCTCCGTTCTGAAAAACCGCGATGATGCGTCTGCGAATCTCCGCTGCAAGTTCCCTGTAGGATCCTCTCGCAGGTATCTACAGCTACATCAGCAAGGTATCTGCTAAGGAAGGTCACTTACCATAAGATCTGGAAACCGTCAGAACCTATTGATCTGGACAAGTACGATCGTTCCAGTGGCTCCACAATGGATGAATTATTCACGTTTCATAGATTACGTTGATTAGGACATGTACTCTGCATGTCAGAAAACCGCCTGCCTCGCAGAGCTGTTTTCACCCAGCCCTGTGCTGACTGGAAGCGACCGAGAGGTGGACAGTGTGTGACCATGCAACGAAGTACGAAAACGCTAACCAGTAAACTTAGTCCGGTCGGCAACTGCCACCTCCCTGGATAGGGACACCGGGACTCAGCTCGTCAATGATTAATGACACTGGTAGACATGGCTCAATCACACACTCAGATGCGCTTGTGCATCAAAGTTATCGTCTTCAAGCTATCGCAACTACCCATTTTCCAAACTAATCAAGGCTTGGTTGTATATCCAGCACTCTCCGCTTCTCCGGTGATCAAAACTGTAGCACCTGGAACCAATATGCCTATGGTACACGGTTTATGACAAGATTTCACAATTTCAGCATTGTTTCAAGCTAAATAATCTATGATTTTTAGTAAAATTCGATGGTCTGTCCAGATTGCATTTTCAGGAAATGAGGTAAGCACTGAAATCTAAAAAGATACAGTCGATTGAATTCAGATTTCGAGATTAAATTAATTTCGGCTTTCCAGTGTTAAATGGCTATGAGTTCAAAGCAGATTTCTTTCATTACACCAAGCTTCAGCGCAATATCTATTGAAATTTCAGTGAAATTATTAGTTCCTTCGTGCTCAGGTGATGTATCAGCAGTAAGGAACACTAACTCTGACCCGAGTGAGGAGAATCAGAAGGCTTACTTCAGTCAGTCAGCACTACTAACCAAGGTAGAGCACCGAGAATACACAAGAGACCGTCTTCATACGAATGCTGTTCAGTATCCGGGTCAAGTTGAGACATTCACAGTACATTGTGAGAAAAAATCAAGTATCAGTGCGCAGACAGCTGTGGGAGCAGCAAAGCGTGAGTGTTCAGCGACTGGCATATCCGTATGGGCATGTACGCGTGTTGGGATCTGTTCGAACTGATACTGGTAGACTGGTGCCCTTCAACGAAAGCGTGCTAGAAAAACACTGCAGATGAGGACCATGGTTTTTTAGATAAAAGAGAGTGAGCTTTTTCGGAAACAGTGGTATCGTTGACACGAAATGTGTCGGTATGTGGGGAAATGACTTTAGTGTGCCTCATTTCAAGGAGACCACACTAAAATCTTTTAGGCACTTAATTTTTGCTGAAAGAATATTTCGTGTCTAGTCTTTTTGGTGCAAAATTTTTACTTTTATTTCAGCCGTAGTACCCAGTCCATGGATTTCTCAAGGTAGAAGCAGATGAAGATGTTCCACTTGTGATTTTCCAAAACTAAATCTAGCGGGATCAGGACATAATCATTTCATTCTGTATATTCAGATAGGACAGTGTCACCGGTAAATAAGTTATCCAACTGCGTTTACACGCTTCTGCTGTTCTGAGCTCGTGAACTACTACATCCATCCAACAAGATATCGGAAGCATCATGAAAGACGTCCTTGAAGGAATAGTTCTCACAAGCGGAAGATACTGGCAACTATATCGGCGATATAATCTAGTAAGAAAACTCGACATTCTCCTTATCATCATCCCAAATGACCGTGGCGCTGATTGCTAATCCAGTAGCGTATTACTAGATTGTGTCTTGCACTGTTTAAGATAATTTCAGAAAATCGAATGCCGTCTTGTGATAGAATCGAACCTATTTCGTCCTGTCGTTGGAAATATTAGAGGTCTGACATGTTGAGAAGAAACCTTCCCCGCGGAATTTGAGCCACACTCATTCGAATGGGCCAAATTAAATATTTTAATAGTATTTGTACCGACAGTGGTCCACTCCGAATAAGTTACCGTGTATGGGCTATTTTTTCGTCAACTGACCACTAGGTAGGTATTGTTATTTCTTCCTTATATTCTTTCCGGTACAAAGATTGTGAATAATAGGTATTTCTTAAAAACGATGGAGTGGTCACAATATTCCTCGAATGAGCGTATACTGCGAATTCAAGCGATCCCAGTGCTCACTGGTAGACTGGAAGTTATATGCTCGCCTAATAAAACAGACGCACGCGGTTCAAACCCTGGTACGGCACTGGTAGTGACAATCGTTCAGCTGTAGCACCCTTTCGGTGCCTAACTGCCATGCCACCCGAAGGAAGAACGAGGGCTGGGATACTGTCAGGTTGCTCAAGCCAAAACAGGCGAAGTCGAGAGGTAGAGGTTGGGTTCGAACGACGGACCTTCTGGTCAGTAAATTCGCGCTCTAACCACTTGGGCCATCTCACCCCCGGTAGTGAACTCTAATAAGAGCGAAACACAAATCACATGTGCTCATTGTTGACTCACCAAAATAGTGGTGACCAGAGAGAAATAGGACGGTTCAGACGAGACTGATGTACACATAACTTCTTGAAACCCCTGTAGCTGTCCTCAATCTATCATGCAACATCTATCGTGCCAACTAAATTCGGAAGAAAAACTACCACTGCAATGGCATACAGATATTAGCAAGTAGATGAATATGAGGGAACCGGTACTGAACCGTTGGAACTAAAAACGAAGTCCCATCTCCCAGCTTCCTCAAGAGAAAAAATTTGTTCAGTTCATAACAACACTGTATTGAACAGCAAAATACGACCAACCTACTTAGCCCCAACGTTGCGGACGCCATCCCCTCATCATTGTTATGCCAAACGCGGTGGTTATATTGTATGGCGACGACATGCGCTTTGAGGAGCGTTCCTGCCGCGGCACACTGTCCAGCAGCCACGAAATTAGACCCGGTGTGAGTTTCTGTTGTTTAATGTCAGAATTAGTTCGCTCCAATTTCACGTCGGACACATGTTCCATGCTAGTCCATGGAAAACTCCAGGATCGGTAATCATCTACCATCCGTGATTCGAGCACAGTCGGAAAGCACAATACAACGGAATGGATGGGGTCTAAAAGCAAACACAGAAACCCGATCCATATGAATTTCGACTGTAGCGGTCGACACAGTTGCATTGTCTACCTTCCAGTTCCGCTTCTAGTTGTTTAATCTCTAAGAGGGCTTTCCTGATAGAGTGAGAGCTATGTATCTATCCGTCTGCTCACTTGTTAATGTGGTGAATGAAGATTCTCCTTCCTGATTGGTCTACGGGTGGATGTCCCGATACAAAACGGGGTGAGTGATTCTAACGAACTAACTACGATACTGACATATGAACCATTCGTTTATACGGTTGATGACTGATCAGAAGTTTCGAAACCTCTTTTGTCCGTGTCTGAAACCCGTTAGGAAATCGTTATTTAGGCAACTGTTAACTAAGCCCACCATAGTTGATAAAAACAAATACATCGCATCAGCAGTGTTACGAAGAGAGAAGCGATTTGCATACAGTCTCTTTGATGTAATGAGTGATTATAAAGATCACATACGGATTTTGTACTGAATGCCATAAAATTGTCAAGTTGTCAACAGAGTAAATCATTTATAAAGGAAGTCCTCTGAAGAGAAATCATCAACTGATGAGTCCAGGGGATAAATCATCTGCCCAAGTTATCCAGTATTTTCTGCATCCATGAGGCCAACAAATGGACCTGGAGAATCTACGATTATAAGAAAGTTCACAAACTTGACCATTAGCACGGGATACGGAAAACCCACACTTACTGACAAACTTTTGAAACCCAGTTGAATAATCGCCTGAAATTCATTAACGAAAATTTAATGTTACTCCCCAATAAGTGTTCCTCCTATCCTAAGACTGCAATGAACAACAGGATAGAGTTTCCTGTTTCTGACGCTACTCCTTTGAACCTTGAACTAAACTTTTGGTCGGTGTGCTAGTGATGTTAGAATATGCGCGCACCACATATTGAATTTTACATGAAATCTTCTGGAGGTGAATGAGGCCTGGTTGCAAGCGGTTTCAACTGGAAGCTGGCTTCAGGCACGCTTCTTGTCCATCGGCCTAGCCTACTTGGAATATTGTTTCTGTGAAGATCAGCAAATTTTGTATTAGAGTGTGGTATTGAAGGCCAACAGGATGGTTAGTCCAACGTGGTGTTTCAAGTGAGCAATATCCTAGTTAACGATTAGCTCTACCAACAAGTCATTGACCATCTACTTGGTGGAACACACCACTCATAAGTTTTCTAAAACTCCTCGACAGCCCACAACCGGTTTCGCCCTTCCTGGATTTCAGCAGGAAGACAGAGTATCCATCCCCCCATCAAACATATGTTCCACTTGAACACCAGACTGTACATCACTTGTGAAATCCTTTCATTTGCAACCGAAATGCGGGTGATTTTACGCCATTTTATACATCAATTTTACCCACAGTTGTGGTGGAACACATTAGTAAAACTCAGAGAACTTGAAAGGCTAGCATCTACGAAATCAGGATTTGACTCCACTGGAACCCCATCTGCAGCAATCAGATGTGCATTCATAAAAAGATAAGAGATTCGGTCGTATCATCGGTTGGAGTTATTACCAGATGTACCCAAAGAGATCCAAGTTTGTTGACAGGTATCAATCGGCACAACACGCCCGTGTACGATAAGCGGTTCTTTAGAACCACCGAAACAGATACTTTCCACGTCCTGTGTAATCTCCGTCATTTTGTGAGTTTACTGTCGACTGTATAGGCCGTGAAGCGGCATCATTTCGCACCACATATTCTTCGAAATGATCAAAGGATTCCAGAGGTTACGAATTTTTTCGACTCGATGAAATAATTCCCTCAGGGTTATTGATTGGGGGGGGGGGGGGGGGGGGAATGTACATTTCAGGGTACCAGTGATCCCATTTGATCTAATTAGAGAAAACTAAATATATCCATCTCAATTTCAAATGTTTACAAACATGACTTGTTGGTAAAAAAAACCTTGTACTGTATCGAACCGCAGGTTCGGTTTTTGGGTACGACTGTTCCCGAGGGATCACACCCGACTCCGGAAAAGGACAAAATCACGTCTACCTAGTTCTTGTAAACAAATTTCGGGATACACCACTTAAACTACTACAGCCTCAAGGAAATACATCCATTGATCAGGAAGTAAGCGGAGAATAACCAAACCGGTCATTTCGACCGCTTGTACAAACCTTGCATTTGCATAGTTCCCATTCGTTACACACGTCACTCGCGACCGATATTCACTGCCACGCCGAGTTCAACTTCACACAGCGGGAACCGAAACCTCCGGTCCCAACCAATGCGAAACAATTTGCAGTGATAGGCGCAGCAGCATTACGTAAGGCTCTACCTGCGCGAGATACTAGAGCGCCTTGTCTGTGTCCCCACGATTCACATGGTGTCGGTCTTATTGTTTTTTATAGCTTCTTCAGTCATACTACGGATAAGGAAACTTACAGATACCCTGGCAACCGACGGATTCGAACCCTAGAAACTCATTTGAAAAACAACACATTCGATGCGGCTTTGACTTACGTAGAACTGAGCGTATGATCAGTTGGGAATGCTTTCACTTCGTAGTTTCGCCACCAGTAATTTAACCCTACAACTCGTACATCATCATCTGGAAGAATTGTGACCACTCAAGGTAGTGGCGATTAATGACTGACCTTCAGACTCTGTCACTTGGTACACAATTGCAAGCATACTTTTGCAGCAAACGAGCCATCGCCAACCTGCAACACAACTTCGACGCAGTCAGTACAACACGTGACAGACGTCCATTCGGATTGAAGATGAGAAAATTTGGAGATAATGGAGTAAAAAATAGTCGTTCAGCTGGAGTGCCTACCTGCCATGCCACTCCAAAGAAGAGAGCTGAAATAATGCCAAGGTTGCTCAAGCTTACAGAGGAGCAGTCCAGATGTCGGGATTGGGTTCGAACCATGGGGTTTCCAAGCCGTAAGTTCGCGCTATCTCGAGCAATAAGGTGTAACAAGGAAATAACTTCATATTAGGGATAAAAACAACCGTGCAATAGGCGAAGAGAGTCCCGGAATGGACAGTAAATTCGTGTGTCCGCGCCAAGTTCCTCTGTAAATCACGTTGTTGCACAAACAGTCTTATCCATATCCACAAGATGTTTTCCTGAATCCGCCTCCTAGTTTCCACTGTTGTCCAATCGATTAAATACGGAATCATCGAGGTTTCAGAATACAGAAAATGACCCCCTAACCAGGATGGCGAGAAGACAGTTTACATACGAAGCAAGTATCTTTGCCTGGTTCCTTCCCCTCCAAGCCTCCATCTTCAGTTTATTACTTCGTTTTTAACAAAATATGCAGTTTTGGTGAACAGTCAGCCAATGTAGGCCCCAGTGATTTTAGCTCGGAGGGAATCTATGCAATGCTGGACTTGTTCGGAGGGAAGGACTGGAGGAGCCCGAAATCAATTTTACTATGACTCGAACAACGGATCAACCAAAGAAACCTTTCGCCAGACTAAAAGTTCTTTACTAGGACAGCAAATTTCTGCATGGACAAGACAAGACCACAATTAGAGGCCAAAACAGATAAGCACTGCTCGGCTTAGCTTCCACCTGAGAGAATGGCGCATCTCATTTGGAAGTTTGGAGACAAGAAGATGAACAATCGATTTACGCAAAAGGCTAGCGATCCTTCTCATTTTTAAAGACAACAATATTAATTGCATATTCCGAGAGGCTCCCCTTCTGGAGAACTTCTAGACATCCTCCAGAGTCTGTCTAAGTAAACAATAAAATGGACCCCTGTACTACAGGACAATATCGTTGATAGAAGACCGTTTAAGGCACGCTTTTGTAGCTTTATGTGAACACGGACCAACTGGGGTTTGACTGAACAGCCAATCCACAAGATTTACAGCAAGTGAAGATTTGTAACGTTGGGCGATATTCTCCTAAATTAACCTTGGAAACTCGTTTGCTTAGTCGCTACAGCCGTAACAAGAGATGATAGGATTAAAACAAGGAAGGCGACGAATCAGCTCTTCAAACGGCTATGGGGCCGAGATCTCCGCACCAACCCGATGGACAATAATAAAGAGAAAATGTCGTGTACGTCGGGGCATCTCAACGATTGGCCATAACTGTTTTACTTAAAATGGATCAACTGTTATGTGTTCATATCGCCTGTGATAGTATCTATGGTACTGAAAAAACGTTAAGAGAAAACAAAAAGGTTAATAAAAATAGCAGGTCTTTGTTTCGCTATGGAAACTTGCAATTAAATAAGATATCTAGGGTTTATAGGTCGCTTCACATGAGCAAATCACAGTACCATCAGAGAGATAAATAGATAAAAAACAAATAGCTACAGGAAAGAGAAACATAAAGTGAACTACATCTACTGCAAGGTACAGACCAACGCAGTGAAAGGTCCGACTGGTAGATGAAAGATCCTCAACATATATTGGAAACACCCTGGTTCAACGAGCACCACTGCCTGTATGCCATCAGAACTTGTTTGTCTTTCTTATCATTGCTGGATTCATTCTGTGGACACTATGATACAGGTAGGGTGGAAGAAGGTCTGTATTGAATGGCAATGAAACCAGCTGTGCGAGCGGTTGGAAAAGTTTGTCCAACGATTGCAGCTCATGCCATTGGTAACCATGCCCCGGTGTGGGGAGAAATCGAGCCAGGTGAATGACGCGGAGGGTGACAAGGAGACCGTCCGCTTGGTTGGGGTCGTTCGGCGGCGATCTGGGCGTGACAGCCACGCCTAAAACAGAAATATTCTCCGTATCCCAGGAGTGAGTCAGGTTGGCGGTCGTAGTATTGAGGTCAGTTGAAAACAAGCTCTAAAAAGTAAATCAATAAAAACGTGCATCTCAAGCTTTCCTTGCACTCGTTGATTCAGAGTGTAGTCGCGTCATCAGTAAGACCCTCGACAGATGGCTAAGCTACGCGGTGCGAAAAAGCAGCAGCAGAATGTGAGGATTTATTCAATATAAAATGACCAAACAACACAATCACGTTGGAGAAAGACGCGCAGACTGTGTTTGGGGGTTTAGGAGCTCTTATCTAGGTAAATAACGTGAAGAACATAGGTAAACTCGACAAAAAAAACGGAAAACCCACACCCTTCGACAGGTTCACTGCCATAGCAGGCGAAAATCAGCCGCGTGATAGACGAGCTCACAATGCTTCACTGGTTGAACCGGCTTGATTAAGCACTACAAAAGCGTATGACTCACAGAGCCGTTGCCGGCCAATCGTATGCTCCAAAACGCTCCTGTATTCGGTTCGGCGTCAGCAATACACAATTCGGCATTTCCGTCGACCTCCATACACATGATAACGGAACCTCAATGTCAAAGTTTTGAATTTCTGCTTGTAACATGCATTTCTCGTAGCCTAATGAGGGAAAAAGCTATGGCAGCTGATGCCATTGTACGATCTGCGCACGGGTTGTAGCTGATGAAGAAAGGGACCGTGCCAAACTCGAGTCTAATTGGAGAGATTATTGGGGCGATTATCCACGTGCAAGATGGGAGGGACTGCAGGTGGAGCTAGGAAGTAACGAAAGACTACAACTGACAGAAAGACTTCATATACGGAACGTGAGCCATAATTGTGAAGTTCACTGTTCCACACCGTCGCACCGACAAGTAGAAAATTAAATTCAGATGTTTAACTTATAAGCAGCTAACCCTAAAAAAAACATGCTGTAATGGTGCGCCTAAAAAGATTTTAGCATAATTGCTATGAGGTTGGCAAAAAATGTGACCAGGTGACGATCGAAACTAGGCGCGAAGATAATGATATAAATCACTGGTTCGTATAGTGTGAATGGAACACAAACGGTGGTATTGTGGGTAGAGAAGTTGGCATTAAACCCTGGGGAATCCATCTGCGGAGAGAGCGAGTATAATCAATTGATACAAGCACGAGTGGTACAGATAGGGGTTGTTTCAGCAGAAAAAATATTTTTGATATGCGCGGACCCCCCCCCCCCCACGAGTCAGTGACGAACAGCACAAAGTCCTGATTGTTGCCGACTGTCATTTGGTGTACAGAAAGCGACTGATAAATATTCGTCTCGGAAATCTGATGAAAAGAGTCACAAGACATATGCTTTTTTTCTTCAAATTCGATTAAAGAAACACTTGTCAATTTCCAAAATGGCCGGAAACCGGGTGATCTATAGTACACCAAGCAGTCCTACGGGGAAACAGGGAGCTTGGATACTTCCTAAAAAGAAGCATCATACAAATCTTGAAGGGCTAGGACAGTCTTCGGTTTCACGGGAAATTCTGTGAACAACAGGTCGACAACTCAGGTTAGCAGAAAATGAAAGACTGGAACCATACAAATTTCAAAGAAGCGTAGTGAGTGTAATTTAGATAGCAACAATTAAGAGAAAAGTTCACATGCGAGCGAACGCTGTCCTTCGGCCCGAACTTCCCACTATTGTGTCCTCCTCTAGACTGAAAGCCGATGATAAGAGGAAGCTAGAACAAAAGTCAACTTGTGCAAATATATTAGTTAGTTGGTCACTCAAGTTATCCAGACATGGCCAATATCGACCGAAGTATGGCAGCGAAGTATAAAAGCCATTACCAGCAAACTCAACTGCGCTGATAATTGCCATCTTCCTGGATGGTGACCCCGAGACGGGCCACATCAATGGTTAGAGACATTGTCAGACATGGCTCAGTCGCACCCTCGATGGCGCTCGTTTATCCAAGCTGTCGCCTTCAATGCATAGCTCCTTTCCCAACCCCCCACTTAACAGTCCACTGACAGTGCTGCATTTAGGTAGCAATTCATCAGCTCCCGCCTCCAATGCGTGGCACACCTATCCCACCTCCCCGAATCATCGGTGAACGAAACTGTGGCAGCTACAACCACTGCACGACAAGTACGCGGTTCTTACAGCTGACAATGATGATGATTATTATTGTCCAGACGGCCAGGTGGATACGACAACTCCTGGACCTGCGGAGAACACTGGCCGAAACACGTACTCATGTTTGACCTTGATATGTATTGCATAGTATCAGCTTGATGGCTGGCAAGGTTACCTGTATTAGGTTCAATAACCCAAAACTGTTCGCGAAGAGAGCTTATTACTGTCCCTCGACAAACCGACTGAATCACATGACCACAAATGTTTGACTGAATCGTATCCACCGTCAAAGGTCAGTACGTGCAGTCACTGGAAGCCTTCCAGTTACTTCACTTTTCGCTTAGTTTATAAACGGCACATATCATATATTTATTCGCGGAAGCTTAGTACAATTAGCAGGCCTGTGTGATTCATTACTCATAGAAATCCCAAGTTATACAATTTTTTCTTCATCACGTGATGGTGATGAAACATCATCCGTTACCGGATCACGTAGACAGCATAACGAAGAACGGTGGCGCTGCATCCCAAACGATGGTCAATCACACTGCTGATCAGCTGGTTGTGACCGACTGGTATAGAGACCAACTACTAACCGCAAGACCACGTGAGATTCCCACTGCCAATAATTCCTAACAAAGATATAACTGTTCTAAAGCAGTTCTAAAGCAATTCTTGGTTTCACCTGTACGATGAGATCTCAACCGCATTGTTAAGCCTGATGACCATGCAGAATGAGTCCAATCCAAAACCAAGATGATTCGTTCATGAGACTCAATCTTCCCAGAAAATTCCGGCAGGATAGTAAACTTTGCTGGTAAGTCAGTAATAAGTTAACCGCCACTTGTTAAACACGGGTGGGCTCTGCTGACCCACACAAATCACGTTGACCAAGTCACCATCATCTTTAGCTGTAAAACCACGTACAAGTTTTACAGTGGTTGTAGCTGCCACAGTTTCGTTCGCCGATCATCTGGGAAGATGGGAGTGGATAGCTAGGCACTGGAGGCAGTAGCTAGGTGACCCCAGATTCACCATCTTCTTTGGCGAAGTTTTGATACAAACCATCTCATCCTGGTAGCTCCTAACGTCTTAGGATGGGTTATTTCGTGTTTTGCCACCTTATGTATGCACTATTGTGTGATCGGAATCAGTTTGTTCGCTCCAGAGGGAACCGCCGCCTTGAATAGCGGCTCTCCGTTAGTGGTGGCGATCCGCCAGATTACATAGTTGAAAATTCGTGCTGGTCAACGCACAAATGGAGCAGTTATTCTCCGTTGTCTGTGTGACCAGTATCGACTCTGATTCTACCGTCCAAATGAGCCTTCTTATCATTTGCAAAGGTGACAACGTCAGTGCTCCTGCTTAAGTATGAGCCTGGATAAATCTGGACAGAGTTAATCCTCCTCAGGGTCAGAACTGCAGCCCATCGGGGCATAAGCCGGCATTACAGAGAGACACCGCTTTTTATGTCCAATGGCACTGAGCCTGATTCAGCTGTATAATCGAACAGCGCAAACATCCGTTCACTGAAATTCAATTGGGCAGGGTGGGAGGAGATTTGGAAGACACTGGTGAAAAAAAACTGTGGAGAAATGGTACTTTCCGGTTGCTCTGGTCGAGGAAAATGGTTCAATTGAGGAACCCGACCTTCAACCGTTGACCCAAAAGTGCGACTCGCAAAGCAGTGGGAAAAGGAAGGATTTTGTTCGGGGAGCTTATCCCCAGACTGAGAAGTTTGACCCGTAAGGCAGTAGGGACCCTGTCCGGAGCTAATAATCCTATAGCCTGACGAGCTCCGTAGGGGAGGGGACCGAATTACCCCAAGGGCGCAGGAAATAAGGCATAGACTTCTCACTCCTGATGCTTCTGAGCATAGCAGATGAGCTCGGAGCCGCATCCGTCTCATGATAAGGTTTACTCACCTTTCGACCACACTGCGCAACTTACCTGCAGTCACGGTCAACTACTGAGTGATCGGAGTGTGTAGCCTTCAACCGTTGACCCAAAAGTGCGACTCGCAAAGCAGTGGGAAAAGGAAGGATTTTGTTCGGGGAGCTTATCCCCAGACTGAGAAGTTTGACCCGTAAGGCAGTAGGGACCCTGTCCGGAGCTAATAATCCTATAGCCTGACGAGCTCCGTAGGGGAGGGGACCGAATTACCCCAAGGGCGCAGGAAATAAGGCATAGACTTCTCACTCCTGATGCTTCTGAGCATAGCAGATGAGCTCGGAGCCGCATCCGTCTCATGATAAGGTTTACTCACCTTTCGACCACACTGCGCAACTTACCTGCAGTCACGGTCAACTACTGAGTGATCTGTGTGTGTAGTTTTATGGTCGACATTTTCTAACCCGTCCTTCCTCGGAGGGAGAGCAGCGATGTTACTTCCATAAATACGGGCATGATGGTCGCCTGGGGGAATAATCTGGCTGCCCTAACAATTCTGTCGCATAGGACGACACGACTTTACCACCAGATAGCTTTGTACTGAGAGTGTTCGTAAATGTGCTTTCGCCGCTCTTACTTTGACCGCTTCCCTTCCTGGGATAGTTAAGCCTCACGGAGGCTAATTTCTTAAAATGTAGCCCAAATGATCATGGTGCTACTGAAGCTCGACTAGCACAGCGTTAGCCGAGTAACTGGTACGAAGCACTAATCTCTAGACAAAAGACGGGACGTGAAATAAGGGTGCCTGTAACGTTCCACGTGTACAGTAGCTGATATATCCCCGAATTTTCACATGTACGTTCGTATGAATCGACCAATTTAGGTTGTGAGCTTGCAAAGGCTAACAGTAAACCCTAGTCCCTAGTTTAGGCACACGGTTCCTGTTGCTATAATTGTGCCCAGGGATTGCCAGTAGTATGTATTAATGCTTTACAACAAACATGTGTGCGAAATGCGATAAAGCGAGTAAACACTGACCTGGATGAACTTATCAATCATTTCCACTGGATGACCACCATTCAGACGAAAGGCTGGAAGTCGAGAGCCTGACAACAACAAGTGGGTTGGCGAGGCAGAGGAATGAGAATCTGTTTTACCAGCCCAAACAATGGCTAACTGATAGAGAATGCAGTGGATACAGGAGGTAAGTGTGTACGATAGATCAGGGGAGGACCGGTTGGCGGATAAGTACCGCAGACCTGCCTCAATCATGTGCAGAACAGCAGCACGAAGGACAAAACTGGAACCCTCGGAGTGGCTGCGATTGGCTGAAGATTCATTACGCCGGTTTTGCACCCAAGCCCTTTCGGCCTCCCGAATCTGGTCAAGGGAGAACCATCCAGCTCCAAGGGACTCTGAATCCGCACTGGCCTTGAGAAAACCTCAATTTAAAAAAAACCACAGAAACATTTTGACAACCGCGTGAACCGCACGGTAAGCAAGATATATGGAAACAAAGCTTCAACACTGGGATCGCTTGGTAAGTGAAAACCAGAAAGCCAAACTGAAGTATAGAGTGAGTTAATCCCATCCGGAACATTGTGCGCCAAACCGTCATAGATCTGCTTTTCTTCGCCACTGATTCTGCGTTGGCAATTTAAATTTGGCGGGAAGATAAATAAGTCATTAATGATGCATTTATTATTGAGCGAGGCGGCAACAGTGTACAGTGCATAACATGCCTGGGTGGTGTAAAAGTGATAGAAAGTCACTTCAACGAGAAGTCCAGAACGGACGGCGTTTCTCAAGCACCGAATGCTGTACAGTGCATAACATGCCTGGGTGGTGTAAAAGTGATAGAAAGTCACTTCAACGAGAAGTCCAGAACGGACGGCGTTTCTCAAGCAACACACCGAATGCATTATATATGTGTACATATATATATATATATATATATATATATATCCTTCTTCGAACGTCAGCAGTGGCACTGACATTCCGTCAAAAGGAACCTTACGATGAACCACAGACACTCCCAGAATGAACCTGAGAGGTATGGGGCAAACGTTTTAGCACAATGAGAAGCTACTCATCTGGGGAATACAACGAGTATGAGTTGCTGAAATGAGAATACATGTTCAATGGTTCATAGTCTCCTGTACACCCTTGAGTGGGGATAATGGCATTTTCACAGTGCGAGATGCTAGCGAAACCGATCCACACTGTTGAGGGACATTCTCGGGTCCGTCAACGCAGCAATTTGTTGGAAAACCGGACCAATCAGGTGCGCAATCATAAAGATTCTACGTTTGCAAAGAGGGTAGGATAAAAACTAAAATCTTGGATACGCGAAGCAGAAGATACAGTTTCAAGGAATGTCTTGAAATTTTCTCAAATTGGCAACCCAGTCTGTTAGCCAAAGCTCATGTGTCAAAGTAAGGACGGTGCCGAGCAATTAATTCTTCGACCGTTTATCAAACTGTTCAGAATAGGCTGGAGCTTATCACTTGGATGTCGTGAGATAAAATTTGCAGTTCCTCTGTATAAAGCGACTGACCAATGGGAAATATTGGAATGTAAGCCACTCTATAACCTACAGTCATTTTTTTGGCTATCAGGTGCGCAGAAGATGAAAGTAGACTTGGTGGTAATTATTGCCTAGCCTCTGAAGAGCACCCGGAAACGAATTTCGATGATTCGCAACCCAGAAAGCCTAGCACGTGAACTTGGTTCAGTATGAACACAACGAGTCCTGGATATATGGATAATTACTCACAGAAAACTGCTGTGGTGAAGGAACTCTGCACTAAGAAACTAGGTGCCTCTCCCCTGTCAATATCTCTTATTGAGCGGTTTCACTATAGTTCAAGTCCACTTTTAGGCAGGAAAACGTTCTCGGCTCAAACACGTTCACAGCTGTGACTGATACTTGACAAGAATTTGCATAGCAGAGGTGGGTTCGAACGCAGATGAGGTTATGGTGTTGAGGTACTGAGGATAAAATGTATACGCCTATGAATGTCAGGATAGAATAATGCAAATAATGCGAATGGAAATCAGATGAAACTAAGAAGAGCAACCTACCTCCAACCACATCGCCCAAGAACGTGACCGATATCCAAAAAGGACCATTAATTTCAACAAGAACACACCTTCGTGGTTCAAATACTAGACCCGACTCTTCCAGTACCTCTCGCCGAACGCCGTCCTGTTTCAGAAACACAAAAGCGAATTTTGAAAGTGTAATAGAGTGAATAACATTAAAATGCTTAGCTGTGTAACAGTCAACCTCTGAGAAAAGTACGAGTTCATAGTTCGATTCTTTAGGCATTTCCAGGTGAGGTGGAACATCATTATCATACCTGTGGTCGGCAAGCACGGTCATTTTCTTTCGAAGATTCCGTAAAAAGCGAAAACACGGCCCTCCTTCTTCTCCAGTGAAGACCATTCTACTTCAGACAGCATCTATGTTGCGCTGCAACGGTTCGTAGTTCTGTCATGCCCTACATGGTCCAATACCTCATTAACAGCGCTTTTGTGATGGACAGTCTGAAGTAGTGGATCCTTTCAGCGTAGAAGTCACTTGTCGAATCATATTTCTGTATGTTCCCTCCTATTCACGGCTTTATGGTACGGCTATACAAGTCTGCTGTAAATTTTTATTCCGAAATAAACATCACGGATGACTGGAGGTTTTCCAGACATGAACTTGGAACAGGATAAAGGTCAAGAAAAAGCGTAGTGTCGTCGGTAATGGATGGGTCTCAGCGGACACCAACACCCTGAGCGCGTGATATGTGTGTGTGAGAGAACGACCAAACAGAATCCGGTCTGGTCAGTTGAATTTCACAAATGCACCATAAAAAACGACGGACCGCCGACCCAAAAGTGTGTTCAGACAAGCCATGCTGTAGGGCTGAACTATCACACCAGCCCCCGGCCTTGGAAAAGCTAGAAGTGATTATCTAATGACAATTTTGCTATTAAGCATTCCACATTAAAATGATACATGAAAGTTGCCTTTGGAATTCATCGAGCCTGATTACTGTGTAGAGAAGTAGCTAAGCTAATTGCGAGATGGTGGATAGGACAAATTCACAATCCAGGTACACGAGCGAGAGTGATTTGCATTGGCTGAGAGCTTAGTCGAAGATATACGTAGAATAGAGCTCGTTGAAATATGTCATAATTTCAATGCGAGTCGATGAGAATTAGGCTAGAATGTAGGATAAGGCATGACTGTCAATACCTTCTTAAGGCACGACTTCTTCTTCGTCATAGTAGAATACTTTGTCGCGATAAGTCATCTTGTCTACGTTATTCACGCTTGGCTAGGTAGGTATTCAACCGTACTGACCTGCATGACCGGGGCTGACGACCTGTTCTGTTACAGACACGCAACGGCGTAAGATGTCTGTCTATTTAGGACGAGTTGGAAACCACTTCTCAGCAAATCCACAAATAGTTTTTAAAAGACCCGAACTCGATCAATTCATTTCAGAAAGTGTGTGATTTGGTTCATACTAGTCGTCTCTCGCATGAAGAAATAACTCCTGCTCATCGAGAGGATATTTTGGTTTCCACTGAAAGTGCTTCCTGGAGAAGCGGAGTACCATATTGTGAAAAGACCGGTTTCCATTACGTATGTATGATACAGAAATTAAGAAATTAGGTGCGAAACGTTTGGAACCAACCTGACTGTCCACATCCTAATACGGAGAACGTACCAACCTCATGCTAAACACTTTGCCAGTAATGAGGACCACAAAACACCCGAACATAATAACATATCGTATTAACATCCCAAACATGGTTTCTTGACCGAAAGATCCTCCCAGGAGGTACCAAATTTACCTATTGTAGTTAACCCGCAATTAACCTGGAATCAACGGCTCCCGATAGGTTGGCAACGCACTGTGATAAAATGCGAAGTCCTCTTCATTGAGAGTGGCATCAACATTTCAGTGACGTGCAAACTACCGAAGGTGCTTGTGTGACCCGGTACCTTCCGATCCACCTGAAGTACAATGCAGATACGACCGGATGTGGTTGCGTAGGGAAATGCGAGCCAAACCGGTGTTTATTCAACAAACATCAAAACCAAACAAAAGTGATGCAAGTTGCGGTAATCAGAAGCTTTCATATATGTACAATATAAAGTACAATATTTTCAGTTGCTACAGTTTGTTGGACGACCTTCAAGAGTGCGGCGATCAAAATGAACAAAAGGAGGGAAACTGACAGCTGCTGTCGCATGTATCTTACTTGATTGATCGAGGGAGTCGCGCTACTATTACCATAAAAGTAGTCTGAATAATAAAACAAAATACAGTGCAAGTCACAACCTAATAGAGGGGCGGAAGCCTTAAACTTGACCTTCGCCACTTTATCACAGCGGAACAGTCAGTTCAACATCGCTGCCCAAGAGATCTATTACAGTGTGGAGCTACCGACCTTATACCACTCGCCTTACATGCGTACTGGAATCCAGAGGAGCGCCCTTCCGCGCAGGAAAATCCGCGAAATTTTCGCGGTTTTATCAGAACAGACGACTTGAGGCAGCGGTAAGACTGAAATCGAAAAATTCAGGGACTCTATGAACTTTAAACTGTAGCAACCGAGGCAAATCCACCTGCAAATGGAACTCTTACGTCGACAATCGTTTCGGTTGAAGACATCGATCACCAAACTGCTTTACTTTCAACAAGAAGGTAATGTAGGGCACGAAGGTAAGGTATAAGAACGAACCTCAACAGACAGCCTGCAGAAGATTCTAGATCATCTGAACGAAACACGGAGGGAACAGGATAGTTTTAAGTGTGCATCCTTAAAGTGTCAATAGGAGTCTGATACTGGCTCAGCAATTAAAATTTTGGGAACAAGATGAAATGAGTAGACGAACTCAGCACCTACCCTAAGCAACTGGAGGACAAGAGAAGCTGCTGCTAAGGAGACCAATCACGAAGTTAGCGTAACAATCACTTGTCGGGAATTTCATAAAGAAATCTAGTAAGAGAGGGTAATCATAGATGGGAACAGTCATACCAACCTCTGACGGATGAGTGACCTGGCAACCATGTGCCCCTGACTAAAATTAGGTAATAAGTGAATTTTGGTTGAAAATTGTGTTGCCACTGTAGTTCACGGTTTCTGCGAAACCCCATTTAAGAAACGGCTAGAATGAAATAAATCTGCCGACTCATTTTTTTTGAAAATTGGGTCCTCGGTGCCAGGTATAATCCATCGGCAATCGAATAGAAAACGAACACTGAATGAGTGGTTGACAATCTCATTAGTGACCTTGGCCATATTTCGCTCGCCGAACGAAGTGAAAGGGACAGGGTTCCGTAAATCCGAAACCAAAATCAGACACGAAGAACAATTACCAATAAGTGGCTGGACATATTTCACAGTATTTGCTCAAAGTGTGCTACAAGAGCAGAACGATTTTACCACCCGAGAAAATTGCTTAAGTCTCTCCGAAATAAGCTTTTCAGTCAATAAGACTAAGAAATCGAGAGTGTGGATGCGTACGGTGCTAGTCATTATCGGAAGGAGGAAAAATCAAGCAATAGTGCTGCGATAAAGCATCACACTTCCATAGGAAAACTGCTTACATGAGAAAATGTACCTTCGCAAAATCTAGCAGTAGATTACTCGAGTTAACCAAGGGTCTGGGTTACTGGATCAAGCCGTTTACCTCAAATCGTGTTTAGTACAAAGAGATTGCACTGTGCTTATACAGGGACCTAGTCGTAATGAAAGCCAATTGAGTGAATATAACGTCTTGTTTATTGAAGCTACTTGGGTGAAAGTAACAACCAGAAAAACAATACAGAAGAAATAACTCGAAGTGGAGAATAGGGTGCGCTACACATTGACGATGCTCCTGTTGCTAACATCGCCAGTGTTTTCCGACTACTAATGAGATTCCCTACGACATCGACTGAATCCATGTGCTACGATGCTCGTGACCCGTTCCGTCACTTCCTTCGTGTGCGAGTGTCTACTTCTCGGAAAGGCTTAGTTTGCTTTGAAAAAATTCCTCAATATCGGGCACAGTCAGTTCGTTGAATACCAAACCATCCAAACGGTGCCGGACCTGCAAGTGTTAAGCGGTACTCATTGTTGTGCTGTTTGGAAGTATGGATAAACTTGCGTCACCAGGCCGCGATCGTACGATCGGATGATACGAATAAATACACTATACTCTCCTGCCAAACTCCACTCGTGGACAGTTTTGAAGGATTTCCAAAGGGAGATGAGTTTACCCACTACGCAATATTTGTAAAACAACAAAAACTGGGTGACAGTCACCGAGAACAGTGCGACCACATTGTCCAGGATCAGATAGCCACCTCGGTTATTGGTATTCCTCCATTCCAGACTCTTTTCCAATCACAAAAAGGAACACACATAGGCCAAAACTGATCGGTGAGGAACACCCAGCTGATTCGTTTGTTAGTCATCAGCGCGATTTCACGACGAAGCTGTCGTAGTAAGCAACAAACAACAATAGTCCCAGTAATGAAAATGAACAAGAGCGGGTATCCCGCGAGATGATTATTCATGAAGTAGGAAAATAAAATACCCCTATAAACGGACCGTGAGCGTATCCGAAGGGAAGTTGAGCAAACAAATCAGACACATGAAGATGATCTGTTTGCTACTGGATTGAACGTAGCCCTCCCGAAAAGGTGGGAAATTGCTATACGAGATGGCGAACTACGATCCAAATCGGAGGTCACACATCGTCAAAAACAATACAGAGTACACAATTGATGATGTGGGGCAACAAAACGAAGATAAAACTGGGTCCATTTTCTGCCACGGTATAAACTTCCATATTTTTCATAAAGTTGAGGTTAGAGAAAATGTGAAATTCGGTGCACAAGGTAGGTGCGCAGTTGATGAAAGCCAAAACGATACCATGTCAGCAAGTTATTCTTAAATTTCCTCCACCTCCACAGAGCAGTTAATTTATCGTAACAACAGCTCAGAGAGAGGAGCATTTGCGTAGCAGTATGGATCCAAAAGCTTGTATACAAATGCGGGAATTAAGACTTCCAGCAGAGCATGCATGTATGTATCTGAACTCTTCAGTGCGTGAGATTCCAGGATGTGGTGGACATTATGACTCAGGTTACTTCTGGCAAAAGTGAAATAATAATCGTCCAACAAGTCTACTCATCATTTGTCGCATCCGTTCCATCCACACAGCCCGATTCGTTTCAGTCGGTCCCACACTAAGCCCGCAAGGGCCGTTGCTTAGGAAGTACAGTGAATGTGACGCAAGGACCTCATAGAAGATGGCCAAAATACAGGAAACCAGAATCAATGCATTGCTCGAAGATGTTTCTTGGGTTATATCAATGTCAGCAGTCAGAGGGAGGAGGAAGTGTGTTTCGCACAGCTGATCTCATCATGTAATTTTCCACCAACGAGTCGTTAACTTTGCCATCACGCACTGGCTACTGACGTTAATACGTAAGTATAAGACCATCAACTGATCAGTTCTAGTTTCACAATGTACAAAAGTTTTAAAAAAGATTCACTTCTCAAGTGGTAACGGAATACCTTATTCCACATGAATGTCATATTGCAATATTATGGACAGAACCTTCGAAACTCTTTGTCGGCTTGTTATATGACGAATAGGCGCACCCGGGGACCATGGAGGTGTCATAGAACACTTGGTTCACAGAAAAGACATCAATTAAAAAGGCGGCCTCGTTAGGAGTTTATTGTGGATCCTAATTTTTTTACAGAACAAATCTCTTGTTAAGGCGATAAAAAAAGTTGCGTCCCGGCAGCGACTTACATGTTCGGGCACTTAAAACTGGCATTCCCTCAAAAAAACATCTAAATATCAGGATGACACATGGTTCGTCACAGCAAACAGAGGAAATCCAGGTTGAAGATGAAACCACTCACCAGAAGTGTTTCATTCACCTCTAGACGCCCAGCAGGAAGGAAATAGAGCCCACGACAGGAATTCTTAGCTTCTTGAATAAGCAGGACCTTGTCTGCGCGTATAACCAAGCCCACAACAATGACACAGAGATTCTCCTTGACCCGAGGATGATAGGCTGAAGGCAAATGGGGAGAAGCAAATCAAATAGGCAGAATTTAAGATGAAATGACACGGAATTCGTGGTCAAAATTGGTCGTATAACCGACTAGCAGTGACCAGAAGAAACGTTCAGGGTAGTGGATCATTATAATCAGGGGCAAAACAGATAACTATTTTCCACACTGTGAGCGTCTTTAAACAACTTTTAGTAAAGATGTGACCCAGTCCTTAGCATGAAACCCATCAATAATTTTAACGGCAAAAGCAGATTTGTTTAAAACACGTTTATACGAGCTCCTGCTCGCGTTTTCTTGTACTGAATGCCGATATCGGCAGCGAAGGAGAGGCACAGATCAATGAATGATCAATTGTGGCGTCTCAAATTGTTGGTAGTCCCTAGCGTCTTTCGAAATGCTTCCAAATTCACGGCACCCCAGAGCTTCTGTAGAGAATGTCTTATTCACTGCTTTGTCAAGCTGAAAGTGGGCGACGGCCACTATCACCGGTTGATAGAGCATTGTCTGTCTAAGAGAGTTGGTGAACTTTGACTTTCACCCATCCCTAGATGCGCATGAAGCGCACCAGACCACCACCCGTAGACATATGATCAATGGTGCGCTAGACGGATACATAACCCCACCTAGAAGGCGAATAAACCGAAAAATTAGTCATTGGCTCCGAATATTTCGAGTTACGGCTCCTCAAGCCATTCTTCAACCTTACAGATGGGATACTTCAGTCATAAAATTCGGAGTCTACTTTGTTTCGTTTCGACAACGGGTACTACTCTGTCCATAGACAAATATGACAGCACAACAAAGATTCGTGGAAGTCTAAACAAAAAGCAACTCAAACATCACATACTTCACCATTTCATCTCATCAGACACTGTAAAGGGTGGTCCATCATATGTTCTGAGAATCGCATTTGTCCACGTTAACGTTCAAATACACTGTGAGGGAGGTTGGCCAAGAGGACCAACTACTCCGCAGTTTGGACAATAAGTCGAAATCTGTCGGGTACGTGTTTTTATTATTACACGGAGTATGTATTTTAAAATCGCAGGCGTTGGGTGTTGCCCTGAAGACTCAGTTGCACCCGTTCTAGCGATGGCACTGCGGAAACTAGGCCACATCAATACACACGAATCGGCAGCAAACTATGCACCACCAGTAAGTGAGGTTATAAAGAGCATAAAGAGTAACTAGAAACTGAAATGGGAACTTATAACGGTGCTTATTCGCCATTCCAGGCACGTGCACCAATTGGTTGTAGCGCAATTTCTTCCTCTGTGTTCAATGGAAAAGAATCTTGATGATCCACAAGGATGTGATACAATGAGAAGTGATAATCGTGAACGGCTAAGTTTAATCATTGATCACCGTCTGTGTGTGGAAAGCTTTGATGCTCCATGTCGTAATTGACACCTTGCACTTGCTATCTGAAGCCAGCCAGTGAACATGGATCGATCCTTTTTTCGGTTAGTCATCAATTGTGTGGTTTCATCCAAGACTGCCACCCCTATTGAAACAACTGAGAGTATTCAGATCACGAAATATAGTGCACAAAGGTGTTTTTGTGAAAAGACACCAAGTGAGCCGAGATGACATAACGAAATCAGTACAGCCGATGGCCTTGGAAAGAATCCAGAATAATGCCGTCGCCATTCAGTGCAAACCATTGACCTATCAGGCTTGCTCTAGGCTGTTGAAGCCAGTGTTTTTGGAAGCGGTGGGTCTCCACAGAACCCGTCAACTGCTATAGCTTCATCGTACAATTCCACTTGAGTGGCCCCATAAACGCCTATGATTTAAACGTCAACGTCCGAAAAAAAACAGGAAAGATAGACAGCCATGACTCAGCGCGCGAATCAAAAGGGACTCGTTTTGGCTATCGGTAGCAGTCATCTTTTCCACTTACTTTGATCAGACAGCTATTGGTGTGCACAGGTTAGCGAGAAGACACACGAGCTCGAAATAGTGTTGACTAAGAAGCGCTACCGTTGGACTAATCCCAGGAAAGAATAGCTTGGATCTCTACCAACTCGAGACTTATGAACAACACTTAACGAAGGCTCCCTCAATCCGCCTAACCGGAATGAGGTTTCGCTGACTGTTGTAATGTGAAAAAGTATAAAGTTGCTAGCGAAGATGGGCTACGACTTCTATTGTCCGGAGTTGAGGTCACACAGCAACTTGAAGGAACCTTTTTCGAATACATGGAAATCGGACGATTTCCGTCACATTAGTGGACATCTCGGCTAACAAAAAGTGCTGGCGCACTGACTGATCAAACCATCGTAGGGCTAGCCTGCGATCGGTCGCTTCGGGGATTTCGGAAGCAGTGACTATTCGTGGACTTGTGCCCCTTTGGGAAATACGATGGCAATGAACCGCCAGGTTTTCGAAGTATCGACCAAACCTTCACAGTTAGACAAATCTTCCGGCACCCCCACACGTACAGACAACTGATTGGTCCCGTCTTCCCTAGTAGTTATGCAGTTTCCGATTCACTGAACAAGGCGCTGTGGTAGTACTTGTGGGAAATATATAAAAACCCACAAGTCATCGTACAGCTGCATACTGGTCTATAGACAGTCAACTCCATGGTGAAATGGGCCAAGGACTTCCCATCTCGCCGCTTCTGCTAGCTTTCATCCTCGCTAGAATCAAAATGTTGCTATTGAACTGCTTTCCGGGATTTAACCTCATGGTCTGGATCAAAATGACGGAACTGCCCTATCGGAGAGCCAATTCAGATGGGTACAACTGGACCACTGAGCCTCATAGTGCAAACAAAACTGGTACTAGGGACGCACCTGGCTAATTAGCGCTAGATACTATCCAGCTAGGTCTGGACAATGATGGTTACGGAAAGTCAATTCTGCCACCGTAATAAGCTTGACAATTCGGAATGAGTGGAGCGTTCGTGCGGATCATTTGCAGACGGATACACAAAATAAACAGAATGCAACGGGACATTAAATGGACACTAAAACAACAAAGTACAATGCAACACAACGTATGTGGAGTAAGTATGAAATGGCAATGAAAAACAACGTCTAGTCTGGCAACCAAACTGCGACCCACGTCCAAGAATCCATTTTCGACCTTTTTAGGTTACCGCAGTAGGCACAAGTAAATATTTGCTCACAGCATATGCAGACAAGTGTCTGGTGGTCAGCACCACACATCAGACACAACCTAGCGACACACGTATGGGCAGCATCATTCAGCTTGATCGATACAACGATGATCAAGAAAGTCACTTCTAACATCATTGTAGGCTTAAAGATCCGGAATACCCAGGGCACTAAGGCAGATCTCTGTTGATACAGGTAGGAACAGCCTACCGGTTGAATTCGATGGTGTCCGATTCAGACGGACTCGGGCTGCGTTCGCATGGCGCTCGACAGTTCGCCACTATTCAACTTGATTCCTTTCACGTGACGATGATCACCGAAATCACATTTAACATCATCGTACACGGAATCGCTCGATGTGATGGTGTATTTTCGTAGTTTTACGTCTGCGCGACGATGGTCACGAAAGATCACTTCTACCACTGCAGCAGGCTTAGCTATCTCGTAATCTTGTAAACCCAAGGCGAATCTGGTACACTTCCTTCGTCCACCGATGTTTAACCCACTACTCACTATATCCGATGTAGGCCAAATAATCCAACGCAACCAGCATAAGCACGACCGCGGTCACGGCAGATCCAGCTGGTTCGGTCTCCAGGTCCAATAACTCCGATGATGCACATGAGTCATGCAGGCTTTAGAACGCTGCCTGAACTGATAAACTCCAGTTCACATCGCTTTTCTCTATGACGTTCTGTTTTGTGGTTCCACATCCCCATTTCATGATATCCACGTCACCAGCTTTGGACTTCAAACGAAAGTATACAGGTACCAAAGCTTTTGTCTACCAGGGTTTCGTTTCTTTGTGTTCAAATGGTCATAAAGAAGTTGCTTTGGAATCCTGTTCTGCCCATTCAGAGAACATATCCCAGCCACCGCAGACTGTTGAATATGGTCGTGGCGGACAGTTGTAGTTTGAAATAATACAGCTGAGAGTCAAGGGTTCTCGTAAAGTCTGTGAGCAGAGGACAGAGAAGCTGGAAAAGTGCGCCGGATTCTTAATGAAGCTGTTGTGCTGCAAATATCACGCTCATAGTGTTATGACCAGCATGGAATCCTCACGTGCTCATCGGTCAACTCAGCCATCAAACGGTTGAGTAGCGCCCCTGCCAGATGATGTCTTGCTTTCTCTTCCTTCATAGAGTGGAGTAATTATAGCAACCTTGAATTCTGATGGCAGTTCACCTTGCAGGATCATGCGCGTCAGTTGGGGAACAGCATTCTCCAGACTCCGATCACCATACTCGAACATCCCTGCTACAAGCATTTCTTCTCCGGTTGCATTTCACCAAATGCATGTTCCCTTGAAGCATCTCTTCGATAGTCGGAAGAAGGTACAGGGACGATTTCCTTTTATCCAGACAGCGTGTACACTACAGTGCAGTCGGTACTCATCGGTCGGTTCAATAGTTTGGTGAAGTGCTTGGCCTTATATTGAACGTTTCCGAAGATAAGGTTCTGTTTCAGCCCCATGTCAGCATCCAGAAGATAGCTTTCAGACCTCGATCCCGTATCTCCACGGTTCCGTTGCAAACGAAGCAGTGCGTCCTAAATGATGGTTATCGGCCTAAACCAGCGCTGTTCGAAAGTTCCACGGGTCAAATGTTAACGGCTCCTTGAAACACCGTGATCACGTTCAGTTTGCTTGGAAAGGGGAGAATTAAGGACAAGCTTTCATACTACCAGTATAAGCCCAGTCTAGGGAACAGGGTGTGACCGCCTGGTCTCAGACGACCGTACCTTACACTGGCGACAAAGTCTCCGAGTTTTCATTCAGGGGAGAAATATTTGTATTATTTCAAAAATAGTTCGCTAGTTCTGCTTCGGTCACGACCAATTACGCAGCGGGTTGGGTCAAACTTTAAGACTACCTTTCATCGATCACCTCACTTTTGAGTGGAAGAACAGCGGTGCACGCCTAACTAAACGGTAGACAAGGTTGCTCTAACTGAGCCCTATGCAGCGGCAGAACGACCACTCGGGTGGAAGATCCGGAAAATCGAATGAACGAAGGGGGTACCGTTTCGCCTGTCTCTAATCAGACTAGCAAGCTTCTGATTTAGGTAAGAAAATCACTTTTTTGCTACCGTCGTGGCCTTGTTGGAAGCTTTCTCTGGAAAGCAATACTGCTCCTGTAAAAATACGATTCCGTTGACCAGATTTAGCGATATTTCTCATTCAGCTGGATTGCAAGGACCGTTAAGACCATGGGTTGAATGAAAGACAGCCTATGGAGCGAATCCTTTACTGGCTTTGTCAGACAACAATATTTCACTAATGGCTCTGAGACTGTAATTTTACGCTACCAATTTACGTCAGGGACACAATGTGATATATATATATATATATATATATATATATATATATATATACGCAAACGACGGTCATCTTTTATTGGCATAACATGTCACTTGCAAGTGTCCAGGTGAAGATGAATGTAACTAGGTAAGTGAAAATGAAGAGATATGAAATGGTGAAAATGGGTGGTGTATCCGTCCTCGGTAGGCCTGGCCAGCTCAACATTTTGGATACGTGGATGCAATGAAAAGAGAGCTTCAGTTTACCCAACTCTTTGGGTGTTGGGATAGCGCATGTTGCATAACCCTACTTCCCATCGTCAATACTACCAGGTCATATTACACCGTGTGGCGAGTTACCGAATATGAATACGCCAGGCTCTATGACACACTAAGTCGACCCAAAAGGAGCCAACTATTGCTGCAGGGCAGTGTGACGTAACGATCACGATACCAGCAGGTTGTTACTCGAGCATCTGCTGGTGAACCTGAGTTAGTGAAAAGGGGCATCGCCATTGTTTTCCCTGTGGGGAAAAATTAACTACTCCGAAACCCGAAACTCCGAAAATTAATCCTGTTTTGTTCTGGGGGAGTCGAGACTCCAAAATCGATCGCATTGGGAAAATTGCATGTAAAAGTTATCCTGAGAAATTTGTCTTCCCTTTGAATGGTTTACAAGTGTAAGTGAAAAGCGCCGCACTATGTCGGCAACAATACTGTGAAAAAGTAGGTGAATTAAAACCCTGTTTCAGACCAAATTACATAACATGTATTCAGGAGAGGAACAACGCGCTCATACATGGTTGTATAGAGGAAATGGGCAAAAAACTAGAAACCACTGGGACAAAATGAAAATGATTTCCCGGATCCACCGACTCCCTAGTGAGCGTCGCAAGAGCTTATTGAACTTATCAAACCTCTACTCTCAAAAGCGGGAAGTACTTCCAATATACTTGTATTGTGCAATTCTATATTTCTGTACACTTCTGTATACCTCCGTACTTTTCTATCCTTCGAATATTATTATACTAACATTCTTTCAATACACTTCTACTCACTGATAATTGATCAGGTGGCTATTGATTTGTTCGCCGAGCTTAACGATTGATTTGCAGACGTTTTGTCAACTTTCGAGAAAATATCATCAGTGCATTGTTGGGTGGGTTACCAGTGAACGCATCCGAGCTACCGAAATTCCGAAACTTCTAAATAGTTACTTCCATGGATCAGTCTATGAGCAGAAAATAATCGTTAAAACAGCATACTGTATTAATCAGGTCACTCTACCCTATATTTACCGACACCAAGTGTCTCAGAAGTGATGGTGGAACCCTGGGCAACAACACTGACAGTAAATACTCGAGGTGCACGCGCTAGTTACAGGGAAAACCTCTCGCACACATGCAATTATTACTTATGGACCACAAATCCCCACTAGCGTCTCACCTCTGGAGGGCAAGGAGACGTCGTAGTCCATCAAAGACAGGACGATGATTTTGGATTACGAGAGCGTAAAGTGCTGCCCATTCTATCATTCACGATTGTGAGAATAGCTTCTGGATTACGGATGGCTGCCTGTATACATATCTGAAAAAGTGAAAGAGTTGGGTATATAAATAGTTTGAAATTAAAAGTGACATGACATCACAGCATGGTACTACCGCAAGGCGCCCTTATGCGACACACACGGTAAACAGTATGAGTAAAAACATGCTATAACTGAAGGCATTTCATCTACACAACCCGTCTACCTTGGCAAAATCACACCATACTAAGAGTAAGTACCTCATAAGTCCGTTCACCGGGACTGACAGCTATTAAGATGAACTGGCTTCAGTCGCCAGAGCTTCCCATTCACCAATGTCAGCACTCATGAGCACTTCAACATCTAACTTTAATAGTGATAACATCGTAACATCGATCTTTAAATCCCGAGAGTCGATTTATTAAATTATCATTATCGTTATCAGTTTAGAATGAGTAAAACAGTAGACCACTCTTGCTGATATATTGGAATAGCTTCTGTCTGTATGGAGCGTTGATTCAGTTCGCTTTGGTCTGGTTACTAGTTAACATCATGTACTAATCGTTCTTTATTCGCTGATGCTAGAGGGTGGGGCAGTCATGCAGAGAAAATGAGGGTTCGCACTGGATCAAACTGCATAATCCTGGTATACACGAGAAAGCTTGCAGATTTGATTGATGGCGCCACCATGATCCGCAGTACACAATGGCTATTGTCAACAGCAAATATCATAAAGACTGGGTACATCCTTTGCTTAACTATGTTCACCCAGTGAAGTGTAGGTCCAGCTTTCCTGTGGTATACCCATCTTATAAGAAACACTTCGAAATGAGAAACGGTTTTAGAAATTAACATACGTTACGTTGTAAACACAGCATCCTTTTTTATAAGAGGACTTCACCTAAGAAACACTTGAGGAAACAATTCAGGTGATCCAAATGTTCTTGCGGCGTGAATTATCCGTACCAACAATATTTCCTATCAACAAAGCAGGAAACACTATTCCCACAACAAAAGCAGAACCCGCACACAAGTGTCTGAGTTTCATCCGAACCCGCTGAAATACGGTACAGACCAAGATCCTCTCATCCAAAAAGAGCCAACACACAGTAAACGATTATCAGTAAGCGATTGAATACACCTCATATCCCTTCGCCCAGTGCTGAACCATACGCTCCTTTCCGAGAAAAAACATCTTTATGCATCTTGGTGGAGCAACTGAAAGCTTACGCATCGTCAGACATATACCGTAAAAACGGATGTATCAGGAAGCGATGAAATAGTAGCTGTTGTCCAGAGTACGGTTTGTGGGGGAAATAATCAGCGTTGGCTGCAATATAACAGTACTTACACGTCATACAGCTAAGATGAAAACTTCAAGAATGAAAGGGAAAGGGACAAGTAAGGACCTAGTGCAAAGAATTTCTGTGTCACAAAGGGGAACGATGAAGAATAATGAACCTATGTACAAATCAATCTGGTTTTCACGGAAGACTCAAATGAATCTCTCGCTCATAATGTTGTTCAGCTGAATGAATGGGTTCACGTAGAATATAAGGTTGACGGAAACTCGGGGACTGCACCTACCTGATGAACCCCAAGAAGGGGGAAACCGGTGTGAGCTAAGAGTTTTCAGCAACCTTGTGGTTAGTTTCCTCTATGAAAATATACTGAGATAAATCGAATACTGAACCAACTGAAATATGAGGCGGCCTTTGTGCCGCACATCATAAACGAGAGATTCACTTGAGTCTCCCGTGAAAACCAAATTGATTTGCAAATGAGTGTATTTGTCATATTCAGTTCAATTTGGACACAAGGTTGGTGGAAACTCGGGACTGCACCTTATTGATGGGCTCGAAGAAGAGTGAAATCGGTCGCGGGCTGTCAAAGAGTTTTCAGCGACCTTGTGAGTAGTTTCCTTCATGGAAATACTGAACCTACATTTTTCAAGAACAATGAAACAAAGACATCTGAGCATCACTTCGAATTAAGGCATCATTGGCGGTACTGACTATATGTCCTACACGAACTCTGCCCCGCATTGCGTGGGAAAATGCCTCTCCAGATCAATAAGAGGTGTTCTAACAAAGACCATTCTGGACAAGCCCAATGCAAGACGTGACTTGCTCAGAATGTACATGCAGGTGAAGCCTCTTCCGCAGTTCTTGGAAAGGATACACGGTTTTATTTGAGAAGTTGAAAAGACCACACACATATGTAAAACCCAATAATGTTTGAGTAGCATATGCGCGTCACAATTATCTCTAGCTATCAACTGAAACATACTTTTATCCTGAAAGAAACATCACTCATGCTTTCCTCTTTCAAGAATACCATCCACTGCCGATTTCGCCCTACTTAAGGCTCATCAAGAAGGTTATGTCCCGGACTTTCACCAAATTCAAGATCGCGTTTATGATGTTCTGCGAGCAAATATACTGCACAAAGGCCACCCGTTTCCGTCGGAAAGATATTTCAATAACGGAGTATTTTTCTTGATGCGACACCACCCATAACTATAAGACAGCCCACCAGGAGTTTCGTACAATAAACTGGGCCACCACCACCATCGATAGCATGACATCAGTGTTCAACACCGATCACTGCCGTATGTAAACGGGGCTGCAGAATAGCATAAATGGGAAGCCTACTCCGAAATCATTTCAATTTTTTTACGAGAATTCTCATGTTACCATATAATACGTTCTGGATTAAAAGTCTGGGAGTCATTGGAGCCCACCTGATGGATCGCAACAAGGGCGAAAGGGCTCGTGTGGTTTAAGTTATTGCGATCCGGCTATATCTTTACCCTAAAGTCTAGGGAGCTTTGGCTGTGTTGTTGACGAGGAAGGGTCTCCCGCTGTTATTGGAATGTGTTCGTAAAGATCAAACGAAACGGTCACAACCGTATGAAGAAGATTGGCGGCGCGTCGTTTATTGGTCATGTTCATACTTTCCGATCTCCATGTACCCTTGATATAGTGAGGAAATGAAGATTTCACGGAATTGTGGAATTTTGGATTATTTTTGGACCGTAACTCCAGATAAGCAACATATCGAGGTAAGAAACAGTGAGTGCTCCCGAATGGCGTTTCTCCTTACGGAGACAGTGTTGAAAAGGAAATGGGAGCCAAGCACTCTGTCCGCTTCATGTAAGGAGTCACAACCGACGTGCGTTCTTCGAATGAGACGAAGAGATATAACCAGGGAGAAATAATGCCATATTTAAGTAGAGGGAAGAGAGGGGAATAATGGCAAAAAGTGTAAGTTTTCTATGGTGACAAAATGGAACCTGATTTTTACTAAAACTCCATCGACCATTGGTGAACACGTAAAGTTATTCGACTACGGGTGACAAGAGATTATTGGCAGGATCAGAATTTCACAAAGACTTCCACGGATGGAATCAAAACCGTTCTTGTGTGGCTAAAGCTAATTATCTAGATAGGATTCGGTTTTAACCACATGAAGAACTAGAAGGTTCCAGGAAATGTTGCCGGTGTGTGCTTCACTCTTCAATCAGACCATTCAAACGCCGTATGGAGAGCCAAAAGATTGGCAGACAGCGTTAATAGATCGCAAAAGCCTGGGAAATTGAGAAGGCTTTTGCAACGAGGATCAGTTCCACCCTGTTCCAGGTAATCCGATAAACTTTCAGGTGTTAGTGAGACTATCTCCACAAAGGACAGGTCCACAATGTATTCACAGAAACGTCGTCTTGAACGATGCCTCGAAACGGGTCAAACAGGGCCCCATCAACTCACCCTCTGGAAAGACTACTTGAACCCAAGTGGGACATCGGTATCAGCCCGTCATCAACGATAAAAGTCAAGCGTGCAGTCTCATTGCTTCCGTGCAAAGCACATACTCCAAATGGTCTGTATCCTGCAATCTCCAAAGAAGGTGGTGAATCCGTCATAGCCAACCTAACGATCCCAACCCAAAATATCTAAAATGAAGAAAGAATCTCGACAGAATGGAGCGCGTCAGCGATGGTTTCTGACTCAAAAAGGATGTAAGAACCTAGCGCGCTATTATACGCAGGTTGGCCTATTATCGGGAAAGTCAGATTCGGGGGAATCAAGCTGAGTTTCGCTCTTCAACTTGCGATAAGTGTTAGAACCATGCTGCTACTTCCAATGACCAATAGTGATAGGCTTTCCCTATTACAAATTAGCTTTCGAATCCGTTAGTCGTCATAAAATGCGGTAAAGTCTGACGATGAAGGGTGTTCCTCTTAAATTCATGTTTCTCATAAAGGCTTTATGTGCGTCATCCCGTGTGCGCGGAATTGTCTATGGCACCCACTGGTGTCAGGTAAGGATGTCCTCCTTCGCTTTTTCTCTTTAGCTTCGTAAGTAATAAGCTAGTTGGGCCTTGTTTACCTGCCTTTACTACCTCGGGGATCAAAAATCTACCGGGCGTTAGCTCACGGACAGCCAGTACGCCGATGATATTTCTCTTCTTTGAATAACCTAAGTACTCCTGCAACACAGTCCGGTGTGGTTTGTAAACTGTAAAATGGTGACGTCAGATTGGGCTGGACGAAACCCGAACCCGATGTTTACGGCTGAACCGATCAATTCAGTTAAGAGGTCCGCCTACCCCGGCAGTTGCATAGATCGCAAACGACTGGCGAAAGGTAAAATTATTTCCCGAATTCAGAAGCCAGGGCAGTGTTTGCTAACTTAGGGCACTTGTTCCGCCGCGTCATCAACTGTTAAGAATGTACAGAACCACGGCCAAATCTGTCCTAATTTATGAATCGAAGACGTGGCCACCGCCTCTGAAATATCTTCTTTCTCTGTGTGACCACAGATGCCTACGAAGCATTCCGCGAGTCTGTTGGGAAAACCAGAGCAGTAATGCTAAAGTACGCTGGATAGTCTATGGAAAAATTCCACTCTTCGTCGATAGATCAGCTGGTCACACTCCACAAGTTAGACCATTTATTTCGTATGCCATAGGACAGTTCACCTCAAGGAGCTATCGTCCACGGATTGATAAACAGGATCGAGGCCTCCACCCAAGCTTCCCGAATCGGGTTTGTTCTTGTCGTTCAGCGGCTTCCGCTAACCCTGTACAAATGTACACGGCAGAGAACCACCCGGTCTTGTGTCGGATGGAGGCGACACTGGGGCGGTCATCCCATTACCAATCAACCGAGCCGCGTTAGTAACTGCCATTTCCCAGCATGTGGACCGCAGGATGAAACAAACCAATGTTTAGTAAGCCTGACAGACATGGATATTTCAGGCAACCAATGGTGGTCTCGTGTCGAAGTTACCGTTTTCAATGCGTAGCTCTGAATCCGTGCCATACTGGACGAAGTGAAAAATTCAACGTCAACGAACTGATTTGGTAATCTCCTCCAACGCCTGGGTCTCATTTTCGTCTCCTTATGCTTAGTGGAACTCAGCGCCAAAAGCAACCCTACCGCTAGCAGTTAGGCGTAGCCACGACCAGGAACCTAACCCACACGTGATCGGCCCAGAGTCAGCGTCTTGCGGTCTGGACCGGGCTGCTAGTGTATCAAGGCCATAGGGGCCTTGTGCTTGTGTGGTGTAAAAGCCAGTGCGGAGCCAGTGCTTGCAGTCCGGGTGCCCACGACATGCCAGACGCGACCAGTACGGTATCAACACCGGACGGCAGGTGACTATTATGCCGAAGCCAAGTACGTCATCCAGTGGATTGGTGTCTAGTAAGACTGTTTTGTTGTATAGTGTCTTGCAGGTTCACAAAATACACTTTCGGACGAACGCAACGTAACTAGACAGATGATGGAGTACCTCCCCGGTGGGGAGGGTGGTTACTTTGCAGGTTATGGCAGTTTGAATGTTCTGCCGTTTAATTCCGTTCGTCTGCGTGTTTTTTTTTGCGGAGTACGGTGATGTAATTCAGCCAGATTCAACGTATCGGTGTGACAGTGGTTACCACCTGCGGCATGTGGTAATCACCGATTCTAATGGGGCTTGTCGGGATGTACTTTACAAGAATAAGTCACAGTTGTCTAGCATGAAGTCAGCAATGCCTGACGCCGCTGTAATTTTTTGTTCTTTTCATGTATTACAAAGCTTCAAAGCTAGGATCAATAAGCGTAGGGAAGTGACTCATTGAGATAAACAATTTTTGTTTGCCTGGTCAAAGCAGATGGTGCACCGCACGGATGTGAGCGAATTTGACATCTACGCCACCAGCATCAGAAGCCGGAACCAGGAGTACTGGTCGTACCTCAGCGAGCATTAGTTATCCGGCATGAGTACCTGGGCAAAGCACGCTCGGAAGCATGCTGTGACCCTTGGTAATGAAAGCAATAACCGGGGCGAATCTGCCAACGGGCATATTAAGTGAGAACTTACTGAGTCTTCCTCATTACTCACCCCTTCAAGCTATTATCAACAAGCATGAACAATTAGAAGCTAAGTGCGTTTGTTAACTGCCATGTCTTGTTGAATGTGTGGGCGATGGGTGATTTTTTCTGCCGTAAAATCCATCCCCTCCTCAACATTTGGTTGCCTTTCATTAATTCTCTTCTCATTTATTTTCCAGGTAAAACTGCGGAACACATTCCGGATGATTCTGTAATTTGCTTGCAATCAGCCATAATAAAACTATGTTTCCCAACAAATGGCTTCATATCTCCTGACAACGCAGCCAAGGCATCTAGGTTTTGCGTTGAAGATAAGCTTGCGTAGGTGAGAAAGGGGGTGTAATTCTCCTATTTCGTCTCTACCTTCAGAGTGGTGCCGAAACGCAGTGCTTCTAGAACAGCATAATAGGATTCCTCATAGCAGCATACGTTCCGCAATGTATGCAAAAGCCCCGCAGACTATATGTGGCTGGGGCATTTTCTACGTTTCTTGGGTGCTTCGCTTCAAAAGTATAACTCGAGTTCGATCGAACACCGAAAATTCGTTACACAAATGCTATTCCGGCCGAAGACTCGGTACATGCATAAGCGCAGGCACTACCGTCAATCCATTGGCTACGAAGGATGCACCGACAGTTGACTGGTCACAACCTGGCAGCCTACCGGTCGAGCAGACCTCCGATTGATCGAACATGCAGATCCAACAGCCAATCACGGTTCAGTATCCACCGGGTGCATGTTGCCAATGCCGCGTCCTGAAGGCAGATTTTCGTTGTATAAATTTAATGATTCTATTTGCTATGCATGTGTTTTTGACCTGTCTTTGGATGTTTGATACATTTTGTGCACCCACGGTGGTTCTTAAACTGAAAATGTTAGCTTCGGAGTATCGGAGCGAGCAATGAGTTCGGGCATTGTTGCTACTGTGCCTCGCCCTCAATGCTCTAGGCTGTGACATCTCTAACAACTGATTTTCGATGCACTTTATGTGGGCTGAAAAAATGACTGAACTGGTTTGTGTGCTACCACAACCAACTGGGCGCGTTATACTAACCGAACTCTTAAAATGAGGCTTGTCAGCGCGTGGGCGTCTGATTACCAGTCTCCCAGTTAATCAACCAGGGGTTGTGGCTTGATCCGAGAACTAACGGAGACACAAGCTTACAGCGAGACTTAAGTAGCGCAATAGAAGTTTTAATCGGAGAATATGTCAGGCCGAAAAAGCAGCACGTAACGGATCATCGCGAATGAAATGCTTTTTTTCATGCCCAGTCTGGTGTGACAAGCAGCGAGCCAGCCAACCCGTAACCTGGCATACGGGTGGGAATATAATTCTGAGTGTTATCGGTGCGGCCTATCTTCCGTGATGAGGTCCACGTAACCATCACTGTGCCTCTTTGAAGACGCCGCAAGATAAGCGTGTTAATCCATGTCAGCAGCGCTCTCGCCTTTGATCTCTATTCAGATCCCTTCACTGTGTCTGGAGGTGTAGGCACCTCATAATGTTTGTGCTGGGCCGGAGCCAACCTTTTTTCTGGACCAGCTTTCCTCTTCCTTTCACAGAAAGGTCTCCAAACAGATTATGGTTGTGCAGCAGTAAGGCGTCAGTATTCAAAACTGGTGTGCTACCGACGACGGTGTGGAGGCGGGGGACCAGGATTATGACAAAGTCCGTCAGCTACAGCTGCTTCCCATTGCTGTAATTATAACATAACAGCTTAGTTCGATTAGTGCAGCCGCAGGCACTTCAGAATCAATCTACAGACCCCCAACCATCGGTTCATTCCTTTGACGCTCTCACTCTGAATTAAGCTATAAAAGCTCTCATCCGCTTGTGTGATTGACTCGTTTTCAACCTGTCTCTTCCTTACATGAGCTTTCAAAACCCGAATACGGTTTTTGAAATCACCCCTCATCAGCCTCGGCCCAATGCTCGTTACAATATGGAGGGCAATGCGAGCTATTCTACGGGATTCGAATGATTTTAAACCAGTGACGTGAAGACCTCTGCTATGGTAGCGATCCGTGGGTAATCGCGCGTGTCAAAGCTTCACGTAAGCGGACCATTAAGCGATAACAATCCATTGTATTCGCTTGAGCTTGAAGAAACTGTGACCCTGCATTTTTACGTGTGCAAAATTAGACACGAAATTCCTGTGCCTTCATTTAACATTCAGTTTGCGCAAAGTATGCCGGTATTACACGCGAAGGCCTGTCAGGAACAATTGTTTACAGCAGGAAGAGTGCCTCTGTTGAATGGTAGATGAGTGTAGTTACTGTGCCTTCAGCAGAGTCTCTGTGGGAAAACTGCTCAGTAACCAGGTGATTATTTCCATATTTTCACGGGTTTATTGTCCCATGTGTTCTACCTGGCCACGCGTCACAGCGCTTGCAACCACCACCTATTTAACCCACCCAACTACGCACTGATGATGTCTCCTCCTGTGGTGACCAAACGTCTTCAAGCCAATTGCAAAGCTCGGCAAACAGATCAACAGCCACCTGATCAACAACAAATCCATGTTACTGATCCCTTTGCCACTTAGGGCCCTGGAAATACCTTCCTCAACTTGAAACATCGTTCCCTTTCGCTGCAAGAAAATCCCTCATCACAGGTTATTTAACGAACAACTCCGTGTGCTCAGCTTACACCAGTATTGCCAGTAAACGGTTTCCTTTTCGAACCCTCTAGAGCCACCTTACATAATTTTGACAGCTGTTCTTTAAATGGTGCAAAAACTGAACCTATCTTTATGATCTTTGGCTTTCTGTTTGACGAACTGCAAGTATTTTTTGTGTTCGTTCCAAAAGATCCCCACGGCTTTTTGAATACTGCCGTCAATGTTGAACGCGTCGCGGATTTAAAGCAGGCCTACTGGAGTGGATCTGGAGAAACCAAAATGAGGTAGAATATTTGTGTATCCAAACAAACGTTGATGGAACTCCACCCTACAACAACTGGCATAAACAACAGTGGTCTATAATTTGCGGCTTATTCTCTCGAATTTTTTTGTTTGTTGGTGTAAATGGTGATGACAACTGTGCAAATGATGTCCATCAGTTTACATTCGACGTAGATGACGTGAAAGCCATCTTGATGAACGGAGGGACGAAAATTCTTCAGATTACCGCTCTCTCTTTTATACGTCGTTGTCACAAAAGGTAAACTACAATATTATCGGGAGTAGCATGTTCAACAAATTAGTCACAATTAGTCAAACGTGGCTGACCAGTCAGATGCAGGTTCCACTCATGTAACCCCTCTCTGATGTGGAGTTAAATGATCCTAATGACAGAGTGCCGAACGAGGCTTGCGGTGAAGGAAACACAATAGTATAAATAGCCGAAAAGAGAAAAGACAAAAAGCTGGTGCACTCTAGAACCTACGAAGCACCGTCTTGATCAAAACCTGACAGAGTCTGTTCGGGAGAATGGAAAACAAGTTACGGCAAATTAACACTACCTATCTCGTCAAGAACTAACCACCTAAAAATGCATACACACGGGCAAGCTGAAAGTGAGAAACTTTGATTGACGTAATTGTTTTTTCTGTTGTAGGTAATCCGTTCACCCGAGTTGTCGGTTAGAAAACACGAACTTTTGCGCGGTTGGATGCCTGTATACCAACTACCTGAATGAGACTTCTGAAAGACCTGTATCCTCTGATGGCGGTAGTGTGACTATGGCCCCAAGAAGAAAGCTCATGCCGAGTGCAAGGCTCGCCCTCTGTAAAATCCGGGCAGCTTTAGATATCACAGGACGATTGCGGCTACAGAACTATAGGTAGTTTGTATCCAGTGGGCGATAAGAACAGTGAGATGAGGGTGGTAGATGATGTATTGAGGACTATCAAAAACGAAAAGTTATTAATATCGCAACCGAGAGGGACAGGAAATAGCGAAGCAGGAGGGTGGTAGATGATGTATTGAGGACTATCAAAAACGAAAAGTTATTAATATCGCAACCGAGAGGGACAGGAAATGGTCAGCGAAGCAGCAGGGATTTCTGGGAAGAACAACGACTAGGTATATAATGGTGCGCCAACGCAGAGATACGAGCAATCTGTATACGTGAATTAGCCGTATACACGGATTTACGGATTCACGGATTGATACACAGGATCAAGGCTTTTGCCCAAGTTTCCCGAGTCGGTTTTGTTCTTGTCGGTCAGTGACTGTCGATCACCTGAAAGGGACAAGTGAAAAAAGGGTGTAGCACTGCTCTTTATGTTCTCAGCGCGGGGCAGTATGCTTGCCAGCGCGAGAATTCGCATAAATAAATGTCT
>NW_008751742.1:117347-129818 GCF_000715545.1 Opisthorchis viverrini
TCCATAAACACGCGCATGTTTGTCACGCCAGAGCGGTTTGGGAGAAATGCGTGTTGAGCTGGGGATATCAGATTGCTGGAAGTAAGGTGATCTAGGGTTGATCGCTTCAGAGTGCGTTCCATCACATTGCACGGCACGCTAGTGAGGCTTACAGGCCTATAGCTGCCAGGCGATAGTCGGTCACCAGTTTTGTAGATTGGCGTGACAATTGCTTCCTCCCAAGCAGAGGGAAAGCGGCCTTCGTCAAGCGACTGACAAAATACCATGTGTAAATGGTTTGCCAGTGTGGAGGACGTTTCTTTCAGGATCCCTGGATGGGCCTCCTCGGGCCCCAACGCGCAGAATGGGTTGAGCTTGTGCAAGAGTAGACGAATGTCCTCCACCGTGAAGACCAAGTCGGTTAGAGGCTGTTCGTAGTTTCTCCTTGACAAGAGTGGATGTGGCGAGGACGCTGGGGCTGAGTATAGACACGCATAGTGTTCTCTGTAAGCCTCAGATACCACTGTTGGGTCATTTGTCGGTTTTTCGTTTCTGTCCCTCAAGGAGAACGCGGATGGCTTGTTTCTGCGGCGATGTCTCATGTACTTGAACAGTACGTTTTTGTTTTTTCGAGCGAGGTCCAGAATGGTGGCATGTTTTCGTATGTTCCATTGGCGGATTTCCGATTTACAGCGGTTCCGCATTTTACGAAATGTCAGCTCATCTTATGTATCCCTGTGGTCAACTTTTTGAAAAAGATTTGGAATCTTTATTCCAGAAGTCGCCGAATACATTTCGGCAGCCTGCGGTTCATCCGAGTGCGTGCCGGTTTTCTTGGGACGAACGTCGCGTCAGCCTCGTGGGCCTTTTGGCCAATGGTCCTATATAGTTCTTCCACCGGAGCTGATCCCGGTGTGACTTGTTCAAGGAAGATGCGCATTCCTGAGAAGTCTGCACGGCAGAAATCTCGAAACCACGTTTGAAGTTTGGGGTTTCTGGCCCAATAGCACATGAAATCAAAGGTCAGCACACAGTGGTCCCTATGTCCCAGTGGAGCGTTAACTGTTACCTGATCAACGAAGTGTCTTTCGTTGGTGATGACCAAATCCAGAAGGGATGGTAGTTGGCCTGCGCGGTATCCGGTTGGTGCAGCGACATGTTGGATCCAAGCGCCCTGTTGAACGACTTCAAACAGCGCCACTGCAAAAGGTCCGCCTGATTCGACGCGCTGGAGCTCAATCCAGGAGGCCTTTGGGACGTTGAAGTCACCTACTAGCAGGAGATGAGTGAAATGGTAGTTGGAGGAGAGTTGCTCAAGGGTTTGTATGAGGAATTAGTCATCTTCAGGGGGACTCGAGGGGTTACGGTAGACCACGCCGAGAAGGAGAGAATCGGGCCCGCGCAGCGGGATTTGGACCCACAGTGCATCGCAAAAGGGTGCAGGGTTGGTGTCAGAGAGGACAATTGGGATTGGTAAGGCCGCACGAAACGATCAATAATAATGATAATAATGTTCATTCCCAACTTTTGGGTGTCATACCGTTTGGCATCATGATATGCTCACAGTCAGAATGAAGCATAACTGGGGAACTTGCGGGGGTGCGGACCGCAAGAAAAGAGGATTATATCATAAACATTGGGGAATATCCGATGAAATAATAATAAAACTTTCTTCATCAACTTGTTGGGAGCGGTGGACATCAGGTCCAACTAGCTCAATGACATAGTCGGCTGGCACGAACTAAAACTGAAAACATTTATTGGCCATGGGTAACCTTGGGCGGTTGGGTAAATGGCCGTAGTCACAACGAGCAAAAGTGGAGTTGGGGATGGAATAACTCAAACTGGCATCACATTGTGAGTTTCGTCTCAAAAATGTGGTTTAACCTGAAAGCAAGCAGACTCACCGGTTGCATTGTTGTAGGGATATCAGGTGCAGGGGATAGGTTGGACGGCGGCAAGTTGCTAATACATAGAGGGACCTGAACACCGTATACGGATTTGAACTTGTGGAAGAGGCAAGCCGAAATTGTAGCAGGAAAACCAGGCTGGCCAAATTTGAGCGAAAATTCATCGGGTACGATAGAACCCGTTCAGAGACGGGGCCGGATGAAAAATTTGCTCTAAGTTACGACTACGGGCTCGAGGGAGCGAAGGGTTGAGGTCGAGATTCTGAAGAAAATAGTTGCGGAGGTGCCATCCCATTAAGTATGACAGTGCCGTGCCATCATTGCACTAACATGCTTCGGTTTATTGACAGCCTCGTAACGGTCGTCAGGTGTGTCGCGATCGAAGAAGGGATGAACAGTTACGTGGTAGTTGGTTCTGGGTGAGACGGAGATTGTCACAGAGAGTCAGGCGAATGCAGGCTCACGGATAATTTCTCTTTCGTTGGAAGATCATGTGAATGTAGACCGGGGATAAGCCACTTCGAATGAATAACAGTTCTGTGGAGCGTTTGGGCAACTGCAGTCGAGCCCTGGAGCTTGGGAGGAGGGGCAACGAGGAACAAATAGAATGAAAGCGGCAGCGTGTGGAGAGTACCAGGAGGCGTGAAATACAACTGTCAATAGAAAAATTCCAAAGGGGGATGACAGAAAGCTAAATGGACCCAGGAAAGTTGGATACGTTTGCTGCTCTAGAAACCAAGTACTTATTGTGCCAGAGTAGGTGCCGAGTCTTAGGAAGGTGAAAACTTTGTCGAAGAGGCACCTAGCATGGAGACTAGCGGTTAGACTAGTTGAGAACGGGCGGTAGTTTTGGCTCACCAAGCGAAGGGTTGAGGTCGAGATTCTGAAGAAAATAGTTGCGGAGGTGCCATCCCATTAAGTATGACAGTGCCGTGCCATCATTGCACTAACATGCTTCGGTTTATTGACAGCCTCGTAACGGTCGTCAGGTGTGTCGCGATCGAAGAAGGGATGAACAGTTACGTGGTAGTTGGTTCTGGGTGAGACGGAGATTGTCACAGAGAGTCAGGCGAATGCAGGCTCACGGATAATTTCTCTTTCGTTGGAAGATCATGTGAATGTAGACCGGGGATAAGCCACTTCGAATGAATAACAGTTCTGTGGAGCGTTTGGGCAACTGCAGTCGAGCCCTGGAGCTTGGGAGGAGGGGCAACGAGGAACAAATAGAATGAAAGCGGCAGCGTGTGGAGAGTACCAGGAGGCGTGAAATACAACTGTCAATAGAAAAATTCCAAAGGGGGATGACAGAAAGCTAAATGGACCCAGGACAGTTGGATACGTTTGCTGCTCTAGAAACCAAGTACTTATTGTGCCAGAGTAGGTGCCGAGTCTTAGGAAGGTGAAAACTTTGTCGAAGAGGCACCTAGCATGGAGACTAGCGGTTAGACTAGTTGAGAACGGGCGGTAGTTTTTGGCTCACCAAAGCATCATGATGTAGGGCCCTCGTTGTGCAGAAAAAGGGATTAAAGTGAATGGCAGACAAATAAAAACGCACAAGTAACAGCTTCCCAAATAATTGAAAAATTGTACCTTAACTGAGATCTACTACGTCGACCAGTCGCAGAGTCACTGATGTCAACTCCAGAAAACGAATAATGCATGGGAAAACAGCCATTGGAGTGCTACTTGTGACTGCCTGTAGTCAGGAAATGATAAGTTGTTAGCATTTTGTGCATATGATCGCTCTAGATGACCAGAGGGAAGAAGGTGTGTGCTATATTTAGATGATGTAGTGGACCAGGGGAGGTTTGACCCCACTAAGACGAAAGTGGTAACTTCTTGCACTTCGACGTTAGCCGTGAGCGTCACGCGGAACTCTCAGGCTACCCTATGCATAAATGGTTGTTTATTTTATCCTTTAGAACAAACGGAAGGATAGCTGTCATTTGCCTGTATTTCTTGGTGTTGCGAGACAAATGACAACCTGAACAAGGCCATTCCAGCTACAGCCAAAGAGCAACGGTGCTCTTTTTTGGTTTTCCTGAATTAAGAGCTAGGCTCAGAACCACTGGCCATGGGCGATACACCCATGCTGCTGGAGGGATGGCGAGTATACGAAATCACCATGGTGCGACGTAACAGGGCGACCCTCCCTGTAGGGCGTACCCGTTCAACACACGAGGTAATCTACACGCAGCTCTGTCACAACGCTGCATCATCCGTTGGCTAGTTATATATATATGGGAAGCATCACGGAGTCTCGTACTCGCATAACTATTGCACGATACATCAAGCTGCGCTCTAATAATATGCAGGATGTAAGCGAGCCTGCTGAGAAAATGTTGTGACGAGGTTCATTGAACGAACTCATTTAATTTGTTACGTCTGACGAGTCTGACACCTACAAACATTATTCAACCACCCATCTGGCTGGAACTAGCATTGAATGTTCCGTGGATTTTATCCACCAATTAAAGAACACCGCGAAAATTTAAACTACGCTAACGGTTGATTCCGTGCTTTAACTTTCTGTCGTTCTAATCAACACCCGCTCTCTTGCCTAAATTGCACTGCCTCCGAGCTCTCTACTATGGCCTGTCCAACCTTCATTTGCATCACAGAGACGTGGTTCTCTATTATCACACCTGATGCTCTTGTCTCCCTTCCGGGATACACAATCTTCCGCCCTGATCGTTCCCACCGCCGTGGAGGTGGCTGCCTCATATACGTCAGAACTGAGGTGGAAGTCTCCAACATTGACGATCCACTACTGGCGGACACTCCAGACTCTGTTTGGCTTTCTGCCTGTCGGGCTAATCCACCGTTCATCCTCGAATGTTTGTACATGCCCCCTCCATACTCCATTAGCTCGATTAATCGTCTATCCAGGCTTCTTTCTCACACTCAAGATCTACTTCACTCGAACAAACTAATTGTTGGATGCATCTTTCGCCCCTGCTTGGCCAACTTAATGTCGAAGGCTGGTCCCAGCTTGTAAGGCAACCAACACGCGGTACCCACACCCTAGACATTGCCCTTGTCAACGGCTATCTGTGTCACACCGCTGCAGTTGGTCCGAAGTTTCCTGACGGCGACCATTGTATTGTAACTTGCAGTTGGACAAGTGCTCTAACTTCAACTACTCTTCCTCCCTTAAACTCTTTTATCCTTTCCCCGGGCATTCTTGACGCCTTTGCAATCTCATTGGGCCATAAGACCTGGGACGAGTTCTTTCTCTCTGGTGACCGCAGTTGCCCAAACGCCCATTAGAACTGTTATTCACTCAAACTGGCTGGTGCTCGGTCTACACTCACACGGTCCTCTAACAAAAGGAAAATTATCCGTGAGCCTACATCTGCATGACTCCCTGTGTCAATCTCCGTCTCACCACGGAACGGTGTATCCGTTCTCCGACCCTTGACGACCGTTACGGAGTTGTCCATAAACCGAAGCATGTCAGTGCGATGATGGCATGGCACTGTCATACCCAGTGAGATGGCACTCCCGCAACTATTTTCTCCAGAATCTCGACAGCAACCCCTCGCCCACTCAAGCCTGTAGCCACAACTTCGAGCAGTTCCCATCCGGCTACGTCTCTGGGATGAGCTCTTACCCACCCAATGAATTTTCGCTCATATTTGCCTAGCCTGGCTTCCCTGCTAAAATTTCGACTTGCCTGTTGCACAAGTTCAAATCCGTATACTGAGTTCAGGTCGCCCTATGTAGTAGCAACTTGCCCCCGTCCAACCTATTCCCCTGCAACTGACATCCCTGCACCATGCAACCGGTGAGTCTGCTTGCTTTCAGATTAAACCACAATTTTGAGACAAAACTTGTCATGTGCTCCCAATTTGAATTATCCCATCTCCATCTCCACTTTTGCTCGTTGTGACTCCGGCCATTTACCTAACCACCCAAGGTCACTCATGGCCAGCAATGGTTTCAGTTTTAGATCATGCCACCTGACTGTCTTTGATCTAGTCGAACCTCATGCCCATTTTCCCAACAAGTTGGAAAATAACCTAGTATTGCTATATCATAGGGTGTTCGCCACTGTTTGTGACATTGTCCTCTTTTTGTGCAATCCGCACCCCCACAAATCCCCTAGCCATGCTCCATTCTGACTGTAAAACTATGATCATGCCAGACGGTATGCCACCCACAAGTTGGGAATAAACGTTATTATCATTATTAACTCGTATGCTGAAAATTACATGCTAATCAGTGGCAGCCCATGACTGGCGCTGTTGATGAATTTTTGCTCATTTAAACAAAATGCCATGAGCAACATACCCTGGAACGCGCTAACGAATAAAATCAACTCCACGGAACGATTCTCCACCTCCAAAACTCCACAATTGTCGCGAAATTAATTTTTGTTTACTTCAGGTGAGCGCCTCCAAGTAATGGTTTTGTTTAAGTTGAAATGGACCGGTCTAATGGCAGAGATACCCCTTGCTTCCCCATTTTTATTGTTCCTATTTCTTATTCTCCGCAATTTCTTGCCACACTATAGGCATGGCCCTAGACTAGAATCCTCCATCTTCGAAATTGTAGCGGTTTAATTCCGCTTGAGATTGGTTCCCCATTCTCCACAATTTGAGACTTTCCTATCACCTGGTGGGTAGGATGTCTCAGGTCTGTCTTCTTTGCTGTGTCATCACCCGCCATCTTCAAATTTTTACTGTACCATCTTGCTTCTGCATGGTGTTCCTAAATGTGAAACAAATCCCCAATAATCATGTTTTTCTGCCTTTGATGATGACCGAATTTTGATCGTGTCATTTTATGCTTGACCGCGTCTGTTTCAGATGGTACTCACCTAGTTTTCGCGCAATCCTGTGTCCCACAAACCCCGTCAGTCAAGCATCCAATGTGCGTGCACCATCAGGATCATGTTTAACAATATGCCGCCCCACCAGCTGGGTATAAACATAATAATTATGGTGCAGCTATTCTAAACGATCCTTTAAGTTTATAGTTCCCATTCCGCCAAAGACTAAATTCATGGCCCAAATCAGTTTACTATGAATTACCCGAAAACTTTTGTCCGATTGGTTATTCCATCGCGTGTGCTTTGGGTAAACCCGTCGGGGAATGCCACAACATATTCTGTAATTTCAAGTTATTGGTCTTCCTTCTATTTGTGAGCTCAAAAAACCTACGAACATGTATCTTTCAATAGTTTGATCGTGTGTCTCAAACGTAACGTTCAATCTCGTTGTGTGTGCCTGGCCATGGTTACGACTGGCATTGTTGAACGATTTGACGTTACCCCAAATGCATACAGAAGTACGCCTAAAGCATAAAAGCGTTTACAGGTTAAGCACCTGTTTGCGAGTACACGAAGATTTCGCCGTTTGGTGACATTTTTAAGTTTATGATGTTTAACTTTATCCTTAGAGTTTCGCCAAGTCTGTATCCAGTACACCGTCCTTTTAAATCAACAATTTGCTGTCGTCTGCGAAGATGTTTTTTGTTTTCGTAACACGTTTTCACGAGAGGCGAAAATTCTGAACCATGGTCCTGAAAGACTACGAGTTTTACCGCAGAGGAGATCGAGACAGCCGGAGAGATCTTAAACCGAAAATTTCAATAATAAACCAAACGATTAATCTTTATACTCACTCTTCACAGTCGCATGCCCAAAGTTTATTGGGTTGCATGTTTTTACGCAGGAGTGGATCTTGTGACTGTGTTGCGTGATAAATAATAGGTTGTTGGTATTTGGATGCCTCAGGATGGTACTTTGTAATAAGTTCAATCATCGTTCGCGGTCCGCTGGTCCAGCGCTAATGCTAGTGCCTGGCCGTTTCCGGGCTCTTCTCAGAAAAGTGGGAAAGAGCCTGTTGATTCCCCCTGTGAATCAACGGTGAACAAGGGTAACTTTCCTTATTTTCTGACTACACACGAGTGACATGACATACACCTGTTTATTATGACACCGTTTCGTTTTCTTGCTGCTCGTTTCCCCCCGCTTTGTTCCTACTTAAGGTCTGCTTATCCCTCAGTAAGTGATGTCAATATTTGTTGCCCGTCTGTCATTGCCTGCAAGTTCGCCTCGATTGCACCTATTATTTGAGCGCCCACTCCGACGGAAAATCGAGCCGACCGGGTATCGAACCCGGATACTCCGGACGGCAGGCGAACACCCTACCAACTACACCGACCCGACACCCGGAGCGGCTGATTATTTTGTATTACCTATGTATCACGCCTGCCAGATAGCCCCTGCTGAGCTTTGTTTTAAACGGACGAAACCGCGCAATCTGATCTGTCGCGCGACACGAGCGGCTGCGTCGACGCCGACCGAAGGGCAGTCCCTCACATTCCGAACCTACTGACTCCTGCGCCGTCACGGCCAACTCACACTGTCAGACTGCCCCTATATGTATGTTTGTACATCGTTTGGTACTTACTTGTTGTTGCCCCTATAGAAATCCGTGCTGTGACAGTGACTACTTCCCGCTCCTGCAGATTGCGTCATTGTTGATTGTACGTTTTCTTAATTCATGATGCTTACTGATCCGTTTTTCTGTAGAACCAGTTCCTGTCAGTCTTCAATATATCACCTGCCGCCCCACGTCTGTCTGCTCCTATTGACCACTGGCTACGAACTGCGTATAATCTAACAGTCGCAATCGTCCTGTGAGATCCTTAACCGTCCGGATCTTACAAAGTTAATCAACAATATCACATTTAATCAACAATTACCGCGGTGAATCAACAATTACCGCGGTTAATCAACAGTATCGCAGTTAATCAACAGTCGCAGAGTTAATTAATATCGCACAGTTAATCAACAACGCAAACTCAAGCGACGTTTCGCCATGTCTGACCAACATTCCGCCAACCTTCCTCCACTCGATTACTTCCTCCCGTCGCCCAAGCGAGAGCTCCCTATAGATCTGAAAGACAGAGCTGCATGGCTGGAAATGGAGATGGCCAAAGTCCGTCGCGAAATGGCTAACCTTCAGTGTTCTGCTACCGCTACAGACAGAAAACTCCAAGACTCCGTTAGACCTCCATCTCATCCAGTTGACCAGGAGGGGGCCATCACCCCCAACTACCATATGACGCCTCCAAAGAATCCACAGACGACGTCCATAACGTATCAACATCTTCCGGAACTGCTCAACCTCTGTATGGGTATGCCTCAGAGAAAGGTACCAAAGTTCGACGGTAACCCCTTGAATTACTGGAAGTTTCTGAGGGGTTTCACCAGTGGGGTCGCCCAATACGTTACGGATCCCGCGAATCGACTAGCCTTCTTGATCGATGCATGTGAAGGTGAAGCACGAGAAGCAATCGATCACTGCACGATACTTGAGCCGGAACACGGCTACGCAGAAGCCTGGAAGATATTGGCTCGCAGGTTCGGCAACCCCTCGACGATCGCAAGACAGTATATTGCGTCAGTCACAACCGGGCCGCCCATCAGACCGAACGACGCCAGCTCACTACTCAACGTGGCCGACAAAATGAAGGCTTGTTGGTTGGTACTCTCCCAACTGAACTACTCATCAGAGCTTAATACTAGAACAACCATAGGCGCTATTATTAGCCGCCTTCCGACTGCTATCCAGTCACAGTGGTTCGACCGGGCCTCGGAAATCCTCAGGAAGAACCGAGAGCCCAGTTTCGTCGATCTGACTGATTATGTTCTAGACAGAGCAGATGCATTATCAGTTAGAGAGTCTTATCTGCCGAATGTTTCCCAGCCGAGCACCAGTAGGTCAGAACGCCCCCGTAGCTTTGTGACGGCACCATCGCCAAGGCTATCCACACTTGTGACGGCGCCCGCGGCTACTAAGCCTGGTAATGGAGAACCATAGCCCGACGACATCCTGTCAGTGCGTGCACTGTGGTAAAATGCACTTTCTCGATCAATGCTCGCAATTCATTCGCTTGGACGTTGATTCCCGTGCAGTACTGCCTGTAACTCTTCGCGGTCCCCGTGGAGCTTATAGAGTCAATGCACTTCTTGACAGCGGGTCAGACTGTACGATGCTGAAAGAGGATGTCGCCTTAAATCTCGGTCTATCGGGATTGCCCACAAACATAAGCGTTGCCACCCTCAACGGTCAGAATGAAGTATCGACCCCTATGGTCAGTTTTGATATACATACATCGCCGCCGGCCAATACTCCGCAATCTATCAAGGCATGGACTGTTCGACAGCCCGCGTCGATTACTCAAACCTTACCAACGAGAGAGCAGTGGTTTAAATGGGATCAATTGAAAGGAATCCCATTCGAGAATGCCGGAAGCCAAACAATATCCCTGTTGATCGGGATGGATGTACCGATGGCGCATNCGGTGTACTGCCTGTAACTCTTCGCGGTCCCCGTGGAGCTTATAGAGTCAATGCACTTCTTGACAGCGGTTCAGACTGTACGATGCTGAAAGAGGATGTCGCCTTAAATCTCGGTCTATCGGGATTGCCCACAAACATAAGCGTTGCCACCCTCAACGGTCAGAATGAAGTATCGACCCCTATGGTCAGTTTTGATATACATACATCGCCGCCGGCCAATACTCCGCAATCTATCAAGGCATGGACTGTTCGACAGCCCGCGTCGATTACTCAAACCTTACCAACGAGAAAGCAGTGGTTTAAATGGGATCAATTGAAAGGAATCCCATTCGAGAATGCCGGAAGCCAAACAATATCCCTGTTGATCGGGATGGATGTACCGATGGCGCATTGGGTGCTGGAAAGCCGAACGGGCAAGCCACACGAGCCTTACGTCAACCGAACACCACTCGGTTGGGTCCTTTTTGGGCCGGTGAATGATATAAACCACAGGTTGGCTCGAATCAACCAGCTCAGCTGCCATGTGGAAGACTGTCTGGATTCAAAGTTAGAAGATACGACCGACATCGAGCTCAGAAACCCACCACCGTATGAGTGCTCATCGTCACAGGCTGATGAACAGGCAGTGTCTGTTGTAGAGTCTTCGCTGAGACCGACGGATAAACGTCATGAAATTGCTCTGCCCTGGAAGGCGGGTTGTCCGAGCTTACCATCGAATTATCTCGTTGCTCGCCAAGGACTCAACCCCCCTGGTAGGGGATTCACCAGGGACGGACATCACGATCTCTATACGAAAGCCATTAATAAATACCTGGTCAAAGGATATGCCGAACCTGCCAGTCGCCATCCCAAGACTGAACGCACTGGACGAGTTCGGTACTTGCCACGCCGTATGGTGGTCCACTTTCACGAGCCTAGTGAGGTGAGAGATGTCCCCGATCGTGCATGTCAAGTCCAAGAGAACCTCTTGAAGTCGCAGCTGCTCAATGATCCAGCCAGCGCGAATAGTCTACTCTTAATCTCTCTTCGTTTCGGCCAGCATAGGCACGTGGTTACGACAGGTATTGCGTCAATGTTTCGTCAAGTGAAGATACCCGAATCGGACAGAGACGTGTTACGATTCTTATGGTAGAAGCATGGCTATGTTGAACTGCCCCCGAAGACTTGCCGTATGACTGTACATCCCTTTGGCGCAACCTCGTCTCCCTTCTGCGTCAGGTTCTCCCTGAGGCATGACATCATGAGCCACGCCAGTACGTCGAGCCACGCCAAGTCATTAGCAGCCGAAAGGGCATTTTATGTGGAAGATTTGTTGCTTAGTGCCACTTCTTCGGAATATCTTGCGACCATCACATTCAAGTTGAAGGTAGCCCTGGAGGCCCGCGGATTCCGACTGACGGAATGGTTGACGAGCGAGCCTAACCTTTTGGCTAAAATCACTGTCGAGGATTGTGCAGATCGTGTAGATCTGCGACCGCTTTCGTGGCGTCGGACACTTGAGGTTCAATGAGGCATACCGACTGACGAATTCCTGTTTCAAGTAGATATCCGGCTCGAAACTCCCACGAACAAAGAATCCTGTCACCTATAGCCTCTCCACACTACTCCATGGGATTCATCTGCCCGGCTCTACCACCAAGGAGACACTTCACCGCACTTATCATCAAACATTACCAAGAAAGCTATGACCACGTGGGCTTTGGACAAGTACCTGCAGCTGTGCATAACAGATGCTGGGTTTTGGGAGGGCGAACCGCCGTCAGATGCGTCTTTTCGTCCAGTTGTCGATGCCGTCGATGGTTGCGGCCACTGTGCTACCATCTGCTGCCCTTCCTACCATATGAACGAACCAACTGCACTCGTAAACCATTCGCATTCACCGCGGTGGACTGCTTCGAGCCTGTTAGTCAAACAAGGGCATGGCACCAATGTCTTCAGCACGAATACGACTGGGTGTTCTCCATACAGAAGGGAACTCATCGTGGAAACAGAGAAGCTGATTAGTCTGCAGGTCACCAGGCCTGCATCTCATTTTCCTGACCATGAGCCCTCCACTTCTACCCTTGAACACCCCCCTGTGCCTCCTCAGACATCAATTGCACCAAAGAAATTCCCCCCTGTGATGTCGGACGCAGAATCTTTCCAGCCGCTATCCGGTGCTACAATCGAAGATGGGAACACAGTCTCTCGCTTCAGACCCCCCGACCTAATGACACTTCGCCCTTTTCCACCAAAGCGCGCCCTCGGGCTCAAACACCTACTATC
>NW_008751742.1:134891-135569 GCF_000715545.1 Opisthorchis viverrini
CAAATCTATTTCAACGACGATTTACCCATCTACCACCAATATTGAATACCCTCTCCCAGACTCCGAACCCTGTTTCATATTACCCCACCTCCAGGTGCCCAGTCCTCCCAGTCTTAAACTCCACTGTAAGTGAGGTTACAAAGTTCTTAGTTAGTACCGTCTGCTCGCCAATGAGCATGTCGATAATGTTGTTCAATGTCCACTCATTACTCACAAAATCCAAAATATCCGATTGGAGCCACAATGAGCATGTCGATAATGTTGTTCAATGTCCACTCATTACTCACAAAATCCAAAATATCCGAGCAATTGGAGCCATTGCACGACCAAGTATGATCTGTGTGACTGAAACATGGCTCACAGATGAAACTCCTGGCACGGCCATATCAATCCCTGGCTATGATTCACGGATTCACGGATTTCACGGATTGATACACAGGATCGAGGCTATTGCCCAAGTCTCCCGGGTCGGTTTTGTTCTTGTCGGTCAGTGGCTGTCGTTCACCTGAAAGGCACAAGTGAAAAAAGGGTGTAGCACTGCTCTTTATGTTCTCAGCGCGGGGCAGTATGCTCGCCAGCGCGAGGATCCGCATAAATAAATGTCTAATAGTGCTTTAAATTGGGTTCGAGAAGGAGCGTGTACAACCGTCGGAGGAAGGCCATTCCACGCAGCTACTA
>NW_008751742.1:138970-144711 GCF_000715545.1 Opisthorchis viverrini
CTTAAACGCTTACTTGATCTGTGTTACCGGCCTGGTTGTTCTTCTTTCTCAACCAACCTAAACATCGTTCTAGTCAATTCCATACCCCGGATTACTCTACCAGCTCTGTCTAGTGGGTGGTGCTGTCGGTTAAACTCTAACTGACAAAAACGAAACAAAAGCCAGCTTTTCCTCACTACTATAGAACATTATACACCGGTGTATTTACATCAAATCCACATGATGATTTGCTCCACAGCTCACTAAACACACACACACAACATCGCGGCACGCTTCTACTAGACATGGTAGCTCACACCAACGTTCAGGCGCCGTTTAGCCATAGTGCACTCGCACTGAGTATCACTTTGCCGTCCCCACTGTCACATTGGCAACTGTCATTTCACTGCCTCCTCCGCGACTTGCCTCTACCAGCGACTGTTTTCCGTCTGCTTGTCCGAATTGACTGAGCTGTTTTTACTGGCCTTGCTTTCCCTCGACCGAAAAAAACTGGTAACTGGAGTAGTCTATTAACGCACAAAACCGCATTCTGACTGCTCGGATGGTTTTCCACCTTTCAGCTCTGGAAGAATGCACGAAGTATGAAAGCCTCGTGTGGCGGATGGGTACGCCCTGCAGAGAGGGTCGCTCTGTTACGTTGAACCATGGTGCATTCGTATGCCCACCACCCCTCCACTAGCACGGGTGCATCGCTCATCGCCGGGGTTCTGAGCCTGGCCTTTAAGTTTAGGATTCTTGCTGCTGGTGTTGGCTTCACCTCGGTTGAGTTGCTTGGCAGTGACATATGCAACAACAACAAAACAAAAACTGGCCTTTCGCTAGTCCAAAAGTATTAAAAAAACAATTTACCTGGGATAGCCGGATGCAATATACCTGGGATAGCCGGAAGAAACTCTGCAATGCCCATGGCCTACGTCGACGTGCGTTGCTGTAGCTACCTTCGTCAATATCGAGGCTACACCGCGCCAAAACCTGCCTCGTCAACCAAACAAAAAGACAAACCAAATTTGCTGCTCCCAGGAGTGGACACATACGACACATAAACATACAGTTAGACTCCCGACTCCCTACCATCAACATCCGAGGATAGCATCGGGAGTTTTCTTCGTCATGCACTACTCACTGATTAAAGCTGATGGTAGTGTTTCGGCGACTGGTGACCTTCTCCCTCGCATTCACCTACCTTCCTAGATCGTTCTAGTATTGTCCCTCTCACTAAAAACCCCCAGGAATTTACACCCCCCTGACGTTACGAGTTTGGTTTACACTCACCACACCTCCTCTTAGCCCACACGCAGTAAACCGTCCTGTCTCAGGTAGTATAGTTATATTGGCAATCTTAGCTTGACTCTGATGACTACACTACTGAGTACAGATTCATCCTTATCCTGTCTTGTTTAATCACCTGATATCCTTCCATAACTGTGGTAGACATCCATTTTTTCCTATTAAAGGACTATATCCTGTCTGACAACCCCCATAACTTTCCATACCTTATCGATCTCATCTCATTTCATCTTCTCCCCAAGCTTGGACCCGTGGTAATGCGCGCTATGGACCATCTGTTTGGCTGTTGTCAACTCCACCCGATTCGTGCATCACGAAGGAAGGGATCCCGACATGAAAATAAAAGGGGAAACAACAACAACAAGACTGCACATCTCAGCCTAACAACCTAATTCACAACGTCCATCACGGGGCTGTCCAGAAACCCAAGTGCTAGTCCCATGACATCAAGTTTGGGGCATGACGCCAGGTAGCATGTGGCTTGCACCGTGGAGTCATTGAAGCTAATGAGGCAGTCCACTTCGCCAGTCAATTTCAGTTTACCACCGGAAGCATTACGGGCCCAGTGTTCAGTCGGCTTCACATGTGGCTTACCTATTCGTTTCCACGTTCGTTCACTGAGCAGCGCGATATCGGAGCCAGTATCAAGTTGCTAACGAACTGGGATGTCATTGATCCGAACCGTCAGGAACTTCCTTCGGCAAGCAAAATCAACTTTGGATGTTGCCGTCACCGAGTTGAACCGCGATTTGTGGGCTGTACGGTGGTGCGCGGGTGGCTGCAGTCTTTGAGGTTGACAGAAATCTTCTTTGGGGCCGCGAAGACTGCACCTGGAACATTTGTGACGCCTGAACCGGCAATATCGAGCAAAATGCACTCACCGCAATGCCAGCAACTTGTGGGAGGCTTACCCTGTCTTCGATCGGGCTTCTTGTCGGATCTCCTGGACACTCGGAAGTTGACTGCTCGTACACAGCTGCTTGCGGTCACAGGTGACTGAGCGATCATAGCCGTGTCGTGCTTCAGGTTTATGAGGCGTTGACATTCAGCGGTGAGGCTATGCAAAGCCATTTCGGGGTCCTGTTCAATTCTGTCAAGCAGCCGGGTTCTGATGTCAGCATCATGGGATGACTAGAGACCGGATACAAAAATGAGGCACTAAAACTGATTCTCCGTCACTGAGCTGGGCTTGAAGTGCTCGCAGTCTCGATTGACAACACCGGCAAACGTGACGAAATCATCATTATCTCTCTTGACCAACTTTAGGCATTGGTAGCGGATATTGAACAATGATGTTTGATTGCCGAATATCTGCGACAGTGTTCTGACGGTTTCATCAAAGCTGAGGTCGCGGGGCAGCTTGGGGAGAATTAAATTTGTGAACCGTTCATGCTCCGGTGTGCCGAGTTTTCGCAGCAATAATCTGACGTTCCATCCAGCATCTAATTTGAAAAAATCAGTCTTTAACATGTCCTCGTACCGCTTGAACCAGGAGTCAAAAGCGTGACCAGAAAGAGGGTCGAATGTGAACTCCGTAATTGCAGCCGCGGCTGCATCAGTTGAGGAAACAGAAGACTCGCCAGTACTGCCTGCTGCTGTCTCAATATGCCGTTTCTGAGGCAGTGATTCAATGAGCTTCAGTTGCGCTTCTTCAAACTGCTTTTGTTGCTGCTGCAGTAGTTCTCGGAGCTGATCAAATCCGATTGACATCGTGCGTTCCCGCTCGCCAATTATAGTGACGGTATTTTCCTCATCTTAGTTCTCGGTCTGAGCCTCCCAAGCTAGCGTTCACATTAAAAACAACCACGGGAGGTGCCCAAGTTCTATCAATGCCCAAAACGAAGTCAGTAACAGTTGCACAGCGCTTCGTATATATAGCGTAAGCGGTTATAAATTTCTGGAATTTCTGTCGCGTTCTGGATTCGCCATTGGCAACCGGCACTTGGCCAATACTGGGTCATGATTGGCCGTTGGGTCCAGATTGATGACCAATCAGAACCCGTCTTAATGCCGGACCGGCAAGCGTCCCGAATTCTGGGCCAACCTCGTGCGGGCCAGGCATATCGGTCGTTGCTGCGCCTAAAGATGCGCGGTATAGCGGGATCCGTGTGGATTCCTGCCTAACAGGAAGTAAGCGAAATCTTGGTCTTCTAGTCACTCTTTCTTCCCCATCTGACGTAAAGGAGATCTTGGAGCGGGCTGGCAGTATTCAAAAGGCCAACCCAATGATCAGGCGCCTATCTGAGGATCGTCCTCTAGGCGCACGTAAGCTTGGTCATAGCAGGTCAGTGGTGAAACACGAAACAGGCTTCCACCGGGCACCAATTCAGCCGACCCCAAACTCATGACCAAGCCGATTGTGGTTACATCCCACTCTGATCCCGAAAGCGGGCCGACGAAACCAGCTGCGTCTCCGGACAGCAGTTCTTTTTCGACCACCTAAGGCCTCTCGCCCACCAAAGGCAGGGACACCATGAAGGAGGCAAACCCCAAATGCAAGCAGCTATCAACGCTTATCTCCGTACCAGAGGACACAGCTGCAGCCGTACACTCCTCAACAAAGTCACAGCCTCTGAACTGGACTCAGTCAGACGTGCGGGGGCAAGAAGCGAAGCCAATCTCCAGCTCCACTCCGTCAAAAGCGGCCTCTCTGCTTGTGGATACAACCGTCGCCCAGGACCCCGACAACCAATGCCATAAACATGACTACAGCCATCCGGAAAATCCCTCGTACATCCAGTTGGTCACGCTGATCGCTGGCGGATCGGGTGTCCACACAAACACGAAAGAAGAGCGACTGCAGCCAAACAAGCCACATAAAACTCGCCAGATTAGAAAACTGCTGGCTGGCTTCAAGGTGCAGTCCCCCGCGAAAACAAGCCTCTTGGGGGCGGCACCAAAATCATTAATTCTTGGTGCCACCACCCAGCGCCCCGGGCCTCACAAAGACACTTTTCCGGTCAAACCGCGCCAAAACACCCAAGGATCCAGAAAGGCGAAAGCTTGCAGCAAACCTTTGATCAACAGCAAATCTGGTAGACGAAAAGGGGATGCTGAAAGAGCCACAAACAACACCGGTCGAAATTTTCGCCCATGGGGAAAAAACTCCGTCCCCCAAAGCCAAAACGCCCGAGCAAACCGAGCTCACACGGAACGAACAAAATCTCGCAGGCGAAAAGCACCCACAGAAACCACAAAGACAAGAAGCAGACAGCATCGTCCCAGGGGACCCTTTGGAGCCTTGGACTCAGACACAAATATTAAGTCTGCTCACCACCCTGGTCACTCAACTTTCGGCTCCATTGTTGAAATGCTTGTCCACAAACTGCCTCAGCCATTTCAACAAACTCAACGATGTTAAACAGTCAGCTTGCCTGGAAAAACAGTCCACAATCGCACTCACAGAGACCTGGCTCACACCAGACGTATGTGACGCGGAGATCTCGATAGAGAGTTGCTCTACTTTTCGAGCTGACTCCAAACGAGGGAGGGCTGGTGGGGTGGCTCTGTACTTACATGCGGTCCTACCAATCCCAATTGTCCTCTCTGACACCAACCCTGCACCCTTTTGCGATGCACTGTGGGTCCAAATCCCGCTGCGCGGGCCCGATTCTCTCCTTCTCGGCGTGGTCTACCGTAACCCCTCGAGTCCCCCTGAAGATGACTAATTCCTCATACAAACCCTTGAGCAACTCTCCTCCAACTACCATTTCACTCATCTCCTGCTAGTAGGTGACTTCAACGTCCCAAAGGCCTCCTGGATTGAGCTCCAGCGCGTCGAATCAGGCGGACCTTTTGCAGTGGCGCTGTTTGAAGTCGTTCAACAGGGCGCTTGGATCCAACATGTCGCTGCACCAACCGGATACCGCGCAGGCCAACTACCATCCCTTCTGGATTTGGTCATCACCAACGAAAGACACTTCGTTGATCAGGTAACAGTTAACGCTCCACTGGGACATAGGGACCACTGTGTGCTGACCTTTGATTTCATGTGCTATTGGGCCAGAAACCCCAAACTTCAAACGTGGTTTCGAGATTTCTGCCGTGCAGACTTCTCAGGAATGCGCATCTTCCTTGAACAAGTCACACCGGGATCAGCTCCGGTGGAAGAACTATATAGGACCATTGGCCAAAAGGCCCACGAGGCTGACGCGACGTTCGTCCCAAGAAAACCGGCACGCACTCGGATGAACCGCAGGCTGCCGAAATGTATTCGGCGACTTCTGGAATAAAGATTCCAAATCTTTTTCAAAAAGTTGACCACAGGGATACAGAAGATGAGCTGACATTTCGTAAAATGCGGAACCGCTGTAAATCGGAAATCCGCCAATGGAACATACGAAAACATGCCACCATTCTGGACCTCGCTCGAAAAAACAAAAACGTACTGTTCAAGTACATGAGACATCGCCGCAGAAACAAGCCATCCGCGTTCTCCTTGAGGGACAGAAACG
>NW_008751742.1:145436-168723 GCF_000715545.1 Opisthorchis viverrini
ACCTTCTCCCGTATTACTCGCATGGACTTCCAAATACTCTATGGGGCCTACGTCAGACCGCTCCTGGAGTACGCCAACCAAGTTGTCTACTCAGGACGCACGAAAGACGTCGCCCTCATTGAGCGTGTCCAGCGAGCCGCTACGAGAATGGTTGCCGGCCTCAAATCCGTGAACTACGAAACGCGTCTTGCGATGCTTGATCTCTTTCTTCTGGAGTACCGTCGCCTCCGAGGGGACGTAATTCTTACTCATGCCCTGTTTGAACAAAGGTTGGCAGACGGGTTTTTCACCGCTGACCTAGCAAACACCCGGCGGGGACATAGTAAAAAGATTTTCAAGCTCAGAGCACCACATTCGGGTAGATCCGTGAATCCGTGAAAAATTTCTTGTTAATTCTGTCTGAGTGGAGCTTCTTAAGTACACTACCCGTGCCTGACTCACATTCCAAAAAGCATTCTATTGCTTATCCCAGTTGAAACCCAGCTAATATGTTCTGCCAGTAGAGCTCTTATTCTTGTAGATTTAGTTATGTCTATGAGAACTCCCGCTAATTTGTGGAGGTAACACGAGGAAGGAGTTGCAACAAGGTCCTCCACTGGGACTGATTTAATATGTGGCTTGCGCAGTTGGTTTGCGCACATCGCTTGAGAGCCTCATTCGACATTGGGGACTGGCCAATGGTGATAGGACGTGGATTAAAAGCGGATGGTAAGGTTCAATTTACATATACAAGGAGGATTAATGTTGGAAACTTTGTAATCCTGGGTAGAGAAAATGGTAACTGTCAAGTTGGTGGAAATATTACGATTTTCGAAAGAATGGCAACAAAGAAGCTTATTATGACCATAGTAACTCAGCTTAGGGATTTGCGGCGCTTTGAGAGGGCCAAAAACCCTTGTGCTTTACGCTGTGTGAGATGAGCCGAGTCGTAAACACTTAATTGGGTTGAACTGACCTACTCCTATCACACTTTATGCTAATGCACTAGAGGCGCGTGATAATTGGCGTGGGACCTTGAAGGCGTATTTGAATGTGAGAAATTTCGCCGATGACCGCTAACTCGGTTTCCTGAAATGCTCCAACCCTATCTGGTTGCAAGATACCTGTTTTTTGTTCTTGCAATCGACGGAGCACATGTTCTTAAGACCATACCGCAGTCAATGTATTCTCCGCTTTCTCTACAGTGCGCGTGCAATCCAAGTATGAATGCTGTACCCACGTGGTGGCACAACGACATGCTGATCAAACAAAGGTATCCGCATTAAATATGTTGAAAATTATGGGGCAGAAAGGGTAAACATATACTGAAGAGTGCCACTCTCCATATCTTGGATCTGCGAATGAACGACGCTGGAATATACAGGTGCATTTTTACGGGTCCTGCCAACGAGCTCCACAAATGTGCCGGGTACAATATATCCGTTGTGGGTAAATTACCTAATTCTTGAGTGATCTCCTAGAGCCTACTCCGCGATCGTTAGCGTTGCATGAGAGAACAGCTCCTGCCGACGCAGCGACTGAGCGAAGCGGTAACTAACATATTACCAAGTAATTCCCATACAGGGGAGGTTTATTGGCACCCAAAAATGAAACGAGAAGACGGCCAGCATGTTTTCAAAGGCCAACCAGTCACATTGGAAGTTTTCATTTATTCTTCAGGCTCAACCAAACCCATCGTACGGTGGTTTGGACCCACCGATCATTTTGATACAGCGCCAACTATATCTGAGGTAGGTACATGAACTCGGAATAGAGATATTTTGATGCAGATAATTCGCAATCTATCTTGTAATTGAGTTTAAAGCCGTCGCCATCATGAGTCACCGGAGACATAGTTCAAACAACTCATACGTTAAGGCGGGATCTACCTATCTTGCTCCCCCTGGTTAGAACCCACTCCTGGTTTATCGCATGCTTCCCTTGAATTTGAGGCACCTGCCTTTGTGGTTAGTTCACACTGCGCGACAACTACTCGTGGGGAGATTTCCAATAGTCACTTTCTGCACTATTTGGTTACCAACCATTTAGACTGTCGGCTGCCTAACTAGTGGCCTCGCAAGTTTCGTGAAGCCAGATGCTTCCCTATGGTCATTTGATCCCATGAATGGCACTGAAATGACGAATTCTGAGAACGAGAAATTAGCTTTTCGGTCATGATACTTGGTCTTAACACCAAGCTTAGGTTTTATGGATGAAGGTGACCACAATCAACTGAGCTGACGGTAGAGGCAATCCAGTCGAAATTTCGGCTGGGACATTCGTCGAATCACTCCGAAGACCTACATGTAGAGCTTCGTGCTCCACTTACTAAGTAATGGCTTGTCTTGTCCACTGACAGTGGTTTATTGTGAGAAACGCCTTGTCCTAAAGTTGCTTGCAGGTAGCATCTTTCTCTGGGAGACATAATTGGGTTGGATGGTTGACCCAAGTGACCGTGTAAATGTGTTTCCAAATCCACAGTGTTTATTCATCGTGATAACTGAGTTTAGAAGCTCAAACAATTTACAGGATACGTTTTTCATTCTTTACGGAACAGTGAATACGTATTGCCGGTTATTCGGCTGTGTTGCGACACATCCTCACTTTCGTCGTCATACGAAGAAGATAGGAATGTTTTCAGCCCAGCTGAAACTCTTTCGGTCCATAGCTAGTGCTCAAGGCCTATACAGCAGCCATTGAAAAGACAAATGGCTACTCAACTCGCGAACGTTACGGTTTGTGGCTCATGCAGCACTAAACCTTTGGATAATCCTGTCGTTAGTGTTCCTTGATTGGTCGCCTCATAATTTTCGATTCAGACACCCCCATGGCTAATGTTGCGTATTTTATGGCGTTAATTAAAGGTTGTAGTACTAGATCTTTTCATTCCGAAATCAAAGATCTACACAAATCGACTAGGGTCTGGTACGTGATGCTCATCGGTTGAGGCAACCTTATTCATCTTTCAAGCGTTTTATTCTTATATCATCTTACCGTCCAGCTATAGCACCCTTTTGGTGCCTAGCTGCCATGCCAGCATTCAGGGTAGATGTCAGTACTCAGTTATCTTGGTTCCACATGCGCGAATAACAGAATAAGAAATTTTAAAAAAAATTGTTCGTTTCCTGGATGGGGTTACTAACGGAGGTCTTGCCAAAAGGCCCTGTAAGCCTTCTAATCGCTGTCTAAAATTTCATATGGTGTGGGTGGGTTATTTAAAACAGCGTAGGATATGAAGTGTTCTGGATACATATCTTGTACGAAAGAGTTAACTGCTTTGTCTGGTCCATACCGATGTCCTGGTTTTTCATTCTCCGATAATTTAATAATAGAAAGCGAGAGGGTTTTTTAGAATCCGCTTGCACATCTAGATACAGATGTCTTTAAAAGGAACCATGAGCCCAACAAGAAAATGCCCAATATTTTTGTTACGAATGGATACATCGACCACACAACGCACCCAAATTTTCTAGCCTTTGAAGTCACTTATTCAGTGTCCTGGTGCTCCTCCCGGCGGGGAGATAAGTGCTGTAACGCCACAGTCTTCCGGGTGGGTCATCGTTGGATCTCATTTGAGGCGCTTTAAGCCAACAAATGGAAGGACAGACAACGGCATTTCGGGTTGCAAAGAGCTGGTAAACGGATGCGGCTCAGGGCGTGCCCGGGAGATCCGACAGGTTTCCGTTTGGATGTCCGCATGCACCAAGTCAATTATATCGCGTGCACAATGGCCCATAATACATTCACCAGGCCAAGCTAGAAAGATAGCTGGCGATCACCGTATTTTATCACATCATACCAAACCTTGACCAACGGTATTTTATGGTCACACATTGGGCTTGTGGTGTACATCACTGCCGATGCTACGGCAGTGAGGCATCGGTGTTGAACACTGATGTCATGCTGTCGATGGTGATGATGATGTACATCACTGTAAGGGTCTGTCACGTCGTATTCCGCCACTGTTAATTGCTCATCACCTGGCAATTAGGACAGAATATGGATATTTCTGCCAATGCTCTGCACATTTCGCCAAAGATACCACGAACTGGAACATCATATACACAGGAAGATGACCTCAGCGGAACAAATGATTGTTAGGATTTTATGGTACCATTGAAATGGACCCTTTCTCCCTTCGATTCAACCAGTGAGCTTCGAAAAACTTATGGGAAGTGTCGTCTCCCTGTCTACGCTTTCACGTTTTCCCTTTTGCACACTACCCATCCTAACTGGAATACCCTCTCAAAGGGTCTCAGCACTCGGACTGACCGTTTTGCTCGCTGTCCATCACACTCAGCTGCATCTTCTATAGTCCGACTTCAGCAAAAACCATAAACAGTTCGAAGTCTTTTCTCAAAGCCAGGAAGCCGGTCAACTTAGCCGCCTTCGATATTCTTAGGCTACAGCAAGCGAAACAACAGATGGCTCTTGTTCGTTCCCTGGATTCTCTCTACATTGATGTATAGTGTCTATCAGAAACATCGATAGAGGACGACAGTATTGTGATTGAACTGATAACCCCCTAGCTTTCCTCCTGGTTCAGGCTCCGCATCTCTGATTAGGCATTGGCCGGTGCATCTGAATATATTGTGGATCATACTATATTGAGCGACGAGGCGGAAACGTCTCTCTTACTGGATACTCGTACACATTTCGTTTCACAACGTCTGCGGGAGAATCTCGAGAAAGCGAGTTTGATCGCTTGTGTCCGCTTACGACCCAACGGACTGTAGCTCTGAATCTGCCGAAGATAGTTTCTCTGACGTTCTAGGTGCTCTTTTCCACAGGCTAAAAGCTCAGAAATAGTTGTGGTTGCTGCTAACGTTAGACGCCAATGTACGTAGACCAAGTACTGCTGAGGCCTAACTAGGTCGTCATCTTGGATTGGACAATAGACGCAAGGACAACGGAGATCACCTGTTTCGGATGTGTGTGTATCATAGACTGTTCCCTTGCAGTACCAATTTTCAGAATAGCGGAAACGTGGTGCACTGTGGGACCCACCAACGAACCAGCTCAGAATCCAAATCGGTCACATCGCCACCAGTGGCGAGGATCAACCAGCGAAGCAGAGCGTTTGGACCGCCAGGTACAGTACTTCGCATAGCAATTTAGGTAGCCACTTGCTACCAACAGAAAGGCAGACTGAATATAAAGCCGCCTTTTGTCTCTGAAGTGTCCGCGTCTATACTTAAGCGTCATTGTGCTACTGATTCTGATGACCCTGCACATGCTTTGTTCAAGGATGGCTGTGTTTTCTCAGCCAGTGCTTGTCTATCCTATGTGGGTCCATCTGAGAGAAAGGGACCATCCCAGACAACTGGGGTGAATCGATAATAGTGCCCATTTTCAAAATGGATAGTCGCAGTGAATGCAGCAACCACAGAGGTGTTAGTTTGACTCCAGTTGTGACAAGACTTCTGGTGTCACTGATTCTTCGTCGTCTTACGGTGGCACGCGAAACCTTTGTGCGTGAGAACCAGGCAAGATTTCGACGGCGTAGAAGCTGAGATGATCAAATCTTTACACTCTATCAAGTGTTAGAGCATGTACAGAGCCACATGTAGAGATGATTCACAACCTTGGTGTTCCTTGATCTCAATGGTGGGTTCGATTCTGACGATCGGTGGGTATTGTTAAATGCATTTGCTCAACAGGGTGTGTTTCAGAAGTTTGTGAACATAAGCCGATCCTACATTCACATACTTTTGGGTGTTTGATACTCTATGGCGAGCTATTCAAAAGCTTCCCCACAAAATAGTGGTGTCCAACAAGGATTTCCACTCTCAGCTACTGTTCAGTTTCATGATTGATGAACTAATGAGGCAAATACCGGGAAGTCTTTAAATCCCGGTTTTCAAATTGTTGTTGGTGAGAACCTTGTTGATCTGGAGTACGCACATGACATCACCCTCATGTTTGAAGATGAAGATGAAGCACAAGCCTTGCTGAATAGACTGACCACTGCCATACTTTCTTTCGGCATGCGCCTAGCACCTTCAAAGTGTAAAGCCATGCTTTAAAACGCGCGGTCTCCGAGGAGAACCACAGGATGTCGTGGAGAATTTTACCTATCTTGATAGTTGTGTTAGCTCTGAGGCAAGTGTATCTGGTGAAGTCTGTACAAGAATCGCTAAGAATGGAATCACGTTTGTGTCACTTGCGGCGTGAAAAAGGTAAACCATTGGGTCTTAGGGGTCGCGTATGCCAGGCTACATTAAGGGCTGTGTTGTTGTATGACTGTGGCCTCTTCAAACAGATTATGTGAAGATAGAATATTTTGGCTACCGATGCCTCAGAAGCGTTGCTCGTTTTGGATCGCAGAATGGTGTGACTGCAGAATAGTGTGAAAGAGATTACGAAGAGTTTGGGTTTTGTTGGCATTGTACGCCTTCCCGTGACTGGAAACTGCAGGAAATGGCGGCTGATCGATGTCAGCGGCGTTCGTGCTGTCATTTTCTCTCCAGAGTGTCCGATTGAACACTCGGAGGTGAAGGCACCTCACAATATTTGACGTAGGCCAGCACTAGGTGTGTTCCATCACTTACTCTTTCTCTCTTCTTTTTTACCCTAAGGCTTTATGGTTACACGGCAGTGTAGTATTAGTGATGCCTGTGTCTCTGATGATGCATAGGACAGTTAGCTACCAAAAAGACAACGGAAGCTCATCCAGTCTTGTGATTGACTTTGAAGGTTGTTTGGAAATACGTGCTTCTGTATTGTATGTGAGCCAAAGTCAGATTCAGAGTGATTACCTCTCACCTCGGTGCAAAGCAAAATTCTACCTTGAGTACCCAACGATCATTCGTGGTCTTGCAACAGCCCTAAGTTATGTTGACTCCAAACTCTGCCAAACCAAGACTCCTCCCACCGTAAACGGACTTGACCGAAAGTCACAAGTATCCTTAATACAGATGTCCTCAACCGCACGTTATCTAAGCTCATGTCAAACGCTCGTTTCTCGATTTGGCGCTTTATTTCTAGATAAAAAAGGTAGAGTATTCATGAAACCGAGCTGTTTGAATGGTGGCCAAAATAGGTAGTGCAGCGACTTGAGTTACGGTTGTTATTGTGTACTCCTTGATCGAAACTGTTAGCTGGATAAGTTGGGCGGGCGGAGTAAGCAGTCTGTGATGCCTGACCTGCTAACTCAAGCATGGTTGTTGTCTATGCCGTAGATGGTCTTAATCCTGCGGTTTCTCTTTACCGTTTGAAATTTTTTTTTGGATTCAAAATGAGTTGATGGCCAAACGCAAGTGGCCAATCAACTGCCTTGTTACTGGTCGCACTCACACATGAATGTGAGCAGCAAACCATCCTTATCTCATGGATAATGATGAATATCATCAAAGTCCCAAGTGTTCTGACCGTTTGTCCAGGAAAATAAACTAATATCCACGCAACTCCCATATTCTTCAGTGATGGACACAAATCTCATCTAGGATAAGTGAAAGACCGTGTTGACTTGGACACTAAAGCGACTGTAACTTCATCTCAGTACTGTTACTGTGTATTTACAAATCTGTCACCCGCGGGATGTCTATTGGTCGATCGGTAGTGGTTGAACAACTGGTGCCTGCAGACAGTTGCTGGTTTGACCGTAGCCATATGGGGGTACTAAACGCAAGCTGTTGATGCCAGTGTGTGATGCCAGTGCCAGGTCGGCGGACCCTAGCTCAGCCTACACTTAATCACGGCAATGACCACTAGCATCAATTGTTTTGTTGTTATTAGATTACTGGTGTTATTAGTCAGTCCAATTAGTGTTCTGTGTAATTTCGTATTTCTAAGCACAATGTGCTGTCAATCCTCTTCGGAAGCCGACCATTAGTTGACGATTGATGGCTCACAGGCATTTCAGTAAGTGTACGCTCATTAACCTCGTGATTCCTTAAGGAGGCAGTGGTGTTGCATAGGTGCAGACAGTTGGCTATAATGAAGTATTTATGTCTCTGACTGCTTACCCCACACGGTTGACTCAGTCCGGCAGCTCCGTTATCACAAGTGCTCTTGATCAATGGCTGACCCCCGTTTTGGTGGCTAGTATGCATGCTACTAAGACCGACGACTGATCCAAACGCGACTTTTGTCGTGCGTTTCGCTACCTCGCAAAACTAATAACTGCTTATTGACGTCAGCGAACGAGATGCACTCGGGGATCACTTGGGGGCGCTCCACTGGCATTTCGCTCCATGTTCCCGTGGGTCGGCAAGCCCTTAGGTACCAGTCCGTTGTACACAGGTCTCAGACGGCTTATGGCGATTCAGACGCTCAGGCAGTCTGAATTTATTTCGACTCCAGTGTCTGAGACGGTTTGATTAACAACTGTACACTGAAAAGACACTGAAAACGGATTACTATTCATGCATTGCCTGCGCATGATTGAAGACAGCCCAATAAGATTCTGGGTCACACTTTCCCTTCCGTTACCTCTTATGTGATTCAAATTAGTCGCTTCCTTGATTACGGCATATGATCAGGCTTGTGAATGGCAATCAAGAACCTTTTATGCCTAATTGCTTTCAAAAGACGTTCTATCGTAAAGACACACCTAAGGAGAACATAACTTTACCTCACATTACTGTTCCTCATCCAGATGCGAAAGCTCAAAAAGACAATCAAATACGGTCCTACCACAATTCCGTGTAACGGGCAGCATGTACTCATTGATGGAGTATGGAATTAGCGTCTTCTAGACCACTTGCCATCAGTTTGTAATCCTCCAGAATTACGTTTTGTGCAAATCAATGGCCAAAACTACGATAGCCTCTTTAATATCACAGAAGAAGTCTGTCTAGATGTGCGCTGGTGGCTACATTCATGTACTGCTATCTAATTTTTAGCTTACGTTTTTCGAAACAAACCGAACGAAATCTCGCGTAATCTGACGAGGCGCCTCAAGTTTAATTTCCGCCTCTCATAGGACGAAGTAGCATCCTGAGGGAAAACTGGGCTGTCAGTGTACTTCTCTTTTCATCGCCGCGAAGCTCAATATGAAATTTTTCATGCTTAAATTGTCAGATCGGTTCAGTTTGGGCAGTTCTTTTGATTGAACATACAGCATAACTTAGATTACGCTGTTTGCAACTGCTCCGTGCGATGCTTTGCAATAATTTTATTACTGATGTGGTAATTATAATCGCAATCTTCACTCTTTTCGTTCCCGTCTCGTCAGCCACAAAGATTTAATTGCAATTCTCCCGAGGAAACTCAGCGTGTTTTTGAACGGAACTTGTTACCGGGCCTCCTACACCATCCACAGACTTCCAGCAGGTGCCGAATTCATGTGTGAAGTCAAAAGTGGCGCTTTGACGAACGCATCAGTACTCCAGACCAATTTTATCGTATTCGAAAGTTTTAAGGTTAGGTAAGCCCAACTTTGTCGCATGATTAGCGCTAATTTTCTACGTTTCATCTGAAGTAATTGTGACCTATCATGGCCTTAATTATTCTCAAGAGGGTAGCTACATTGTGGTGGCTGAATTTGTCCTATATTCGCATGAGTAAATTTTTGAAGAGAGTGCTCTTCCCTAGAACCTGTCAACACGGGTTACATCATAGGGGCTGGTGTTTTGAGGACAAACTGATTGACTGAACCACACTGAATTTAGTCCTAAGGCATATTTTAGGTTAATGGTGAACGTGAAATTCACTCGATTGGTCTATTTTGGGTTCTGTTTTCTGACCTTAGGGTTGTTTGATAATAACTGTCTCCCACTTTCAAGTTCATATTTAGAATGTCCTTTCCTGCATCTGGAGTTATTCCGTTAGGGTGCTGACGATGTTTAAACATAGAGCCTATCTCTCTTCGAGTAAAGTCAGTTTGTCCCTTGGGATGGACAGAATAATATCCATCAGTTCAAGCTTTTGACCACCGGAGAGTACGGTGTACCTCCGTTAACAGAACAATAGACAACTCACCAAAACCACGCCGAATGCTTTCGTTCATTTGGTGACTAGCGTATTTGTGCAAACTGGAATTTTTGTAAGATCATACGTTACCAGCTGTCCTAACTTTGCGCCTAGTGGTGTTTGGGTTGTCCCAGACTCAAGTAGCCTTCGCGTATGGGATCATGAATAGGCAGGTCCATGCAAAATTGATCGATATCGATACTTCATCTAATGGGTGCGCATTTTGATATGGGTCACTTTCCAACAAGTTCAGATTGGAAAGTTCCCAGTGATTCTCCTCTAGTCACGTCTGAGTCGACGTTCGTTAAAACAACCTGAAGTCTTTTTTTCCGACGTGGAACTCAATACTTCACTTGTTCTTCATTTTTTTACAATCCTAGATTAGGCTTATTGACGGTTTTTTATTGTTTCCCTTCCAGTGAAGATCCACACCCGATTTCCGAACGTCGCCGGCCTAGGTTTGAAGCCTTAGCCATGGACGACATTGCAGATCTAATCCTCCAGATGCTGGATCACAATGTCACCGAACCCACTGAACCCACGAAGCCCACTTTCACTTCGACCGAATCTCCGAGCATTTCTTCCAGTTCCCACCCTCCTGTCCTGAATTTTGCTTCCCTCCGACCAACTGAGATCCCAGATCTAGCGTATTGGATCATGAATAGGCAGTTCTATGCAAGATTGGTCGATATCGATATTTCATCTAATGGGTGCGCATTTTGATATGGGTCACTTTCCAACAAGTCCAGATGGGAAAGTTCCCAGTGATTATCCTCTAGTCACGTCTGAGTCAACGTTCTTTAAAACAACCTGAAGCCTTTTTTTCCGATGTGGAACTCAATACTTCACTTGTTCCTCGTTTTTTTACAATCCTAGATTAGACTTGTTGACGGTTTTTTTATTGTTTTCCTTCCAGTGAAGATCCACACCCGATTTCCGAATGTCGCCGGCCTAGGTTTGAAGCCTTAGCCGTGTACGACATTGCAGATCTAATCCTCCAGGTACTGGATCACAATGCCACCGAACCCACTGAACCCACCAAGCCTACTTTCACTTCGACCGAATCTCCGAACATTTCTTCCAGTCTCCACCCTCCTGTCCTGAACTTTGCTTCCCTCCGACCAGCTGAGATCCCAGATCTCCATTTTTTTCTACTGAGCCCTACTGCCTGTTTGCGCGGGAATCTAACACTTCACTGTCAGCTACCGGGCTTGGCTTCAGAGCTTGAAGTCTGGTATTTAGGTCCAAAATTAGAAGATCATTCCAATCGATCATCGTACTGCCTGCTCGATGGATGCTTTGATGTGGATCCAGTGTTCATTCGAGTGAGCCATGTTGTGAGAGTGTTTTCTCGAATCTGTCATTTTTCGGGGATCAACATTATCCGGTCAAACAAACTGAGGCCGTAGCGAATATTCATCTAAAACAAGAGATCTTTGACCGAAGGTTTTGTGGTTGTCCTGGTGGCTCAAGGCTGTCGTCCAGTTTGTGGCTAAGCACTAGTAATTCAGTTTTTTATGTGCTAGTTGACATTTGATATTACGAGTTCTGTATTGCTGACTTCACTGATGTGTATTTACAGTGTCAGTCAACCAACTGTGCGCGAGGAGAGTCACAGAGAACCCAATTCGTAATATCTTTCACATCCTTCTGACAAGTCACAAGTTGCATCATTCTGAAGAGGGCACGCAGAACAAGTCGTCTCGGAAGACCATGAATAGGTATACACAGTGTGTGACTGATCCACCGCAGTCGACGGTGTTGGAAGTTTTCTGACGCATGACTTTGCAGTTTGAATGTGCGAGGCAAATTCCGAAGTATGACCAGATTATTCAACAGTGCTTGTGCTTTCTGTTCGTCTTCAAAAGTTAGGACGATGTTGTCTATTTACTCCAGCTCAGCAAGATTTTCACTAGCAACGGTTTAAAGACCCCAGCATTCACCTTGTTACATTGACGGGGAAGTCGGGCACTACTTTTAGTGAAGCTTTTGGAGAGCTCTTTGTACACTCACATGCCCGGGCACATGTGAATGTACGGACCGGATTATGTTCACTAATTCTGGGGCATCTTCTGTTAAGCAAGCGTGGTTGGAAACACTGACCAGTCAACAGAACGAAATGCGCTGTCGAAGCCAGGGTGCATCAAAATGGTGGATGGTCTGTACATGTAGCACTATCCTAACACCTGACGGAGTGTGATGATGTGGTCGATGCAACCTCTACCTGGTCGAGATCCCGCTTGATGCATCCCGATCAATATTTCCCTTCCCGTGCCCCCGTAAGTAAATGGACTATCACTGACGCTGAATGCCTTGTTAAGACGGGCGTCAAACTGATCATCACATCCGCTATGAGTATATTTTTTAAAGGTGGGCACAGCTATCGATTCACTCCAACTACCTGGAACAGCACGTTTCTCCCAGGTAGACGCTGGCTGAGGAGGCCATCACTATCCTTAGACAGAGTGGGTGAAAGATTATTGAGATCAGGAGTTTGATACTGCTTGACCAAGGAGATGTCATAGAAAATACGAACGGTTTGATTGTGCTCCTTTCCTACAAACAAATCGTGCTCAAATCTGAGCAGCTTTTTCCATTGTTTTAGTTTTGCTTCAGTTCCTACTCCAAAGGTATTTAATTCATCCTAATATTGGTGGACGTAGTGAGGCACGACTAACGGGACCTTTATCGCAAAATAATACATATTTGACGATGCGATCTCCCCCGTCTTATCCCAGTTTTGGAGTCAGTCGACATGGACTGGTAGAGTAACTTGATAACACTACTATTCATGACATCATTGTCTGCATGCGTCAGCTGCTATACTGCTCAAATTTTTGCACCCAGTGATGCTTTCTGTATGCATATTTATGGTCGACACCAAGAAAAAATGAACCGTGGACAGGCTGATGATATTCGGATTTTACTCACCAGGTCCACATGAAATGTGCCACGACAGCCGTATTTTTAGGACATATTTTTTTATTCAACTCTGTAATGCAAGTGTAGGGCTTACTGAACAGTGTTTTCTGTTGGTTCCGGAACGATCGGTTGCTAGAAATATCGCAGAAATCTCTCGTGTCCACACTACTGGCGGACACATCCTAGGTGTAGGACAACTCGAATCGCTATCTTGGACGTGGAAAACCCAGCATTGCTGCCCATAAATAGAGTTTAGTTAGCGTCATTGACTAGGGTCAACTTACCAAGCGGCTCTTCGTAGATAGGCGCTTCGGAAAAAGACGTCAGTGGTCAGCTAGACCGATGCTGTCCGAATGGACAGGGGCCTGCCGTGTTTTGTTCACTTTGCTGCGGTCTTTCGTCTATCCGGCTTTGTTTCCAACTCGACCAACAATCGTGACAGGCCTGTCTGCACTAAGAGAGCTTTGTTTCTGCAATCGATTACGTTATTGTTCAAACTTTTTAACTTTTTAACTTTAGCTTTTTAACTTTCCCGGACTCGAGATGGCGTACCACCCGAGATGACCGGATTTCTTTTGTATCTGCCGTATTTTAGAGGAGCATTCTTGATGAACACTGACCGAACTTTGAAGCAGCTACTCACCACTAAAGCAAAGTCACCACAAAGTAGCGAAGTGTTGTAAATCCGTTCCGTTTTTTACCGGGAATCGTCCTTGCATTATTTCCGAAAGTTTCTCTCTGGATAGTGGTTGACCACTGTACCATTCGGGTATAGAAAGCCGGTCAATTGACTTGCAGTTGATAGCGTGTGATGTCTCTTATCATGGTATTAACCGGCCCCCCGATTGAGGTTCCATTTCTGGGTACATTATTCATTTCTCGTAATCAATAAGATTTTTTGGTTTCACTCGTGATTTCGCTCCGCTATTGTCAACCTGTGTTGAGAAAAAGAAAACTACGGCCAATTCATCACTACAGATAATAGACACTGCGAATCTCGAGGTGGATTTGATCTAACAACCCTACGAATGGTAACTGATCGCTAATGTTCAACCACACGCACTACAGATCAGCCACTCGATAGTCGGTAGGGTTTCTTTATTCTCAATGTCCAGGCAGCTGCACATAGTTTGCCATTTTCCTGGTGCAATACAATGCGAACAATGTCTTTCTCGTCTTTTCTTTCTCCAATTAGAGGTCTGGTTCAACACTGTTCAAACTGCGAAGCGATTCCGGCAGAATACGGGAAATGGTCCACTTTGATGAGACTCCTGTGTCGATCACCCTTGCTGATCTGGGCACACAACATTCCGGCACTTATCTTTGTAAATACATTAATCACTACAAACTTGTGCATGTGGAAGTGAAGGAATGTGACGACCAGGGTAAGTTCATGATTCGAAAGCCTGAAATCCGTGCATGAGTGTGTGTGAGTTCGGTCTAACTCGTTCCGACCCAGCACTGGCTTTCACAAACAATCCATTTGGATACATCCAGGGTGTTGTGTGTTTTTCGGTATGCCATTGCCTACAATTCTTGTCCCCATTACTGCTCCTCATCTAGCGTCTTCCACCACACTTATTCTCTTTCAGTACTGCTGTGGATAATCCAACTAGTAAGGCCACCACCTTAAAGGTCCACCTCCATGATCATTGGGACAGTTCCGCACAGGAAAGAAACCGATTATCGGGCTTTCGTGCTGACTTCGTGGGACTTTGGATAAAGAGTAACCCATGCGCTTCGTGTGGCTGGGACAGATGCGCATTCTAGCACGTATTCGACTTATCCTTTTGGTACAATATCGATGACATTGGTATCTCTATTCGGTATCCTAGGTGACAGCCTGACTTACTCAGCAATAAGCAGTCGACCCAGCTAGTGGTTGTCAGTGAATCATACTGTAATCACATTTCATGCCTTTTGCATCGTACTCATCCCTGGTCGGAGTTTTCGACAGGGATGATTCGAATGATGATTTCGTATTCCGAAAAATCCCGAAATCAATCAAATTGTTGCAAGAAAATGAACGGACACATTGGGAAAGGCTAATTGTCGGAAAAAATGAAGATCGATGGAGAAAGACGTTTGGTCGTCTGGGGATACCCCATTTTCAGTCTGCTAATCCACTTGTCTGGTCTGACGTTGTCCCTAGTATTCCTCGAACGGCCCAAATGTTTGATTCGTCTGCGGAGATGACCTTCAAATAAGTTGTTTTACTTCCTCACTTTGCTCACACACATACCCATGGCTTTGGGAACGCACGTTTCTCAGTACACTTCCAATGTGGACCGTCATTGACCTGTTAGGATGACATTGTCAAAGTTAGCAGTAAAGTCGATCCCATGATTGATATGTGGCCGCTCTGTGACTCGCTCTGGCCATTAGCTGGGACGGTTTCGCGTCGCTTCCGCGTAGTCCTTAGTGTAGAGTCATGTATGTTGACGGTACAATGTCTAGGGAGAGGATATCAAGGCTCAATATTTTTGTACGAAGAGTTGAACGTAACCTGAGCAACACAACACAGTTGGGGAATTAGTTTCGCTTCAGGTTTACTACTATCTCTGCGCAGCCACTGACTAGTAAGGCACAGAGTGAACCAAAACAGGCAGATTCTTTGGGGTGCTTCAGAACTTCCATTCCCACTTTCATGTGTAAGCCGACTTGTGAAATCACGATACAGAGAGAAGTTTTATCCTTCGTATCACAGTAATTTGATGCTAATTGTTGTAGATCAGCCTGTGTTGTCTTCCTATCCCTTGCCCCCTAATGTTATCCAGACTTGTGACTTTGGCCCTCTTAGGTCATGTGCTTGTCACGCGATCTCGGGCAACTCATGCTTGACTCAGTAGATGAGGGCGATTTATTCTTTCTATTTCACTTTGCGTCTTCAAAATGGGACAGTTTTCCTGTGGTCTGATCGTGCCAGTTAGTGTGCCGATATTCTCCAGTCATGCGGGCTGGTAGTTCGCTGCAAACCACATCTATCGCCTCGACGAAAGAGATGGAGACCGGGACTCAGCAACTTCAGCAATTTCAACAAATTACCAACTCAGCTGAGTCTCACGTCAAAACCAATTAGCATGCAACTCCACTTACGTATAGTTCAGCGTATAAGTGGGAAATATGATTGCTAAGAGTTCAGGGACTATGCCTACCTCTGGTGCCCCCAGAAGAATGGAGCTGTTAGTGGGCTGTCGAAGAGTTTTGATCATCCTTATAAGTATTGTCATATCGAGGAAAGCACGTTTCCAACTCTTAACGGTTCCTCGTACGCACAGATTGGTTTTGGGAAACTCTTCGAAGAGTTTTCAGCAACCTTGTGAGTAGTTCCCTTCATAGAAGAGGGACACTTTCTGAATAGCAGTTCATTTACTTCCCAACAAAAGACCACGTAGTAAAGTCGCCCTGTTGTCTTTAGCTGGCAGGCACCTAAAGAAGTTAATATCATGAACATAGCCGATGCACTCCCCGCCACACTAAGGAGCCCTTCCTGGTCGCTTGACTAAGTGGATAATGTGTTCCTGATAATAAGAACGTACGAACACACGTTCGTTGGAATATTCCTTGACTGGAATACCGACTGAAGGCAGCACACGATAACTCAGCATTTTCGTGTCCCCCGCAATCATCGTTGTGATACGAAAATACGTCTTTGTTATACCTTATTGGGTGTATACTCTTTGTTGTCCAGTTTTGCTAGCTGAAAAATCACTTCCTAGTAATCTAAATGACGGCCACTGAACCTGCCATTACGCAGGTTCACCATGTCGGGTGTGTGGACTGTACATATCCCAGATTATGTCTACTTACTGCAAACGAATTACTACATTTCGTCTCATTCTCACGAATCACATTTCATGCCTTTTGCATCGTACTCATCCCTGGTCGGAGTTTTCGACAGGGATGATTCGAATGATGATTTCGTATTCCGAAAAATCCCGAAATCAATCAAATTGTTGCAAGAAAATGAACGGACACATTGGGAAAGGCTAATTGTCGGAAAAAATGAAGATCGATGGAGAAAGACGTTTGGTCGTCTGGGGATACCCCATTTTCAGTCTGCTAATCCACTTGTCTGGTCTGACGTTGTCCCTAGTATTCCTCGAACGGCCCAAATGTTTGATTCGTCTGCGGAGATGACCTTCAAATAAGTTGTTTTACTTCCTCACTTTGCTCACACACATACCCATGGCTTTGGGAACGCACGTTTCTCAGTACACTTCCAATGTGGACCGTCATTGACCTGTTAGGATGACATTGTCAAAGTTAGCAGTAAAGTCGATCCCATGATTGATATGTGGCCGCTCTGTGACTCGCTCTGGCCATTAGCTGGGACGGTTTCGCGTCGCTTCCGCGTAGTCCTTAGTGTAGAGTCATGTATGTTGACGGTACAATGTCTAGGGAGAGGATATCAAGGCTCAATATTTTTGTACGAAGAGTTGAACGTAACCTGAGCAACACAACACAGTTGGGGAATTAGTTTCGCTTCAGGTTTACTACTATCTCTGCGCAGCCACTGACTAGTAAGGCACAGAGTGAACCAAAACAGGCAGATTCTTTGGGGTGCTTCAGAACTTCCATTCCCACTTTCATGTGTAAGCCGACTTGTGAAATCACGATACAGAGAGAAGTTTTATCCTTCGTATCACAGTAATTTGATGCTAATTGTTGTAGATCAGCCTGTGTTGTCTTCCTATCCCTTGCCCCCTAATGTTATCCAGACTTGTGACTTTGGCCCTCTTAGGTCATGTGCTTGTCACGCGATCTCGGGCAACTCATGCTTGACTCAGTAGATGAGGGCGATTTATTCTTTCTATTTCACTTTGCGTCTTCAAAATGGGACAGTTTTCCTGTGGTCTGATCGTGCCAGTTAGTGTGCCGATATTCTCCAGTCATGCGGGCTGGTAGTTCGCTGCAAACCACATCTATCGCCTCGACGAAAGAGATGGAGACCGGGACTCAGCAACTTCAGCAATTTCAACAAATTACCAACTCAGCTGAGTCTCACGTCAAAACCAATTAGCATGCAACTCCACTTACGTATAGTTCAGCGTATAAGTGGGAAATATGATTGCTAAGAGTTCAGGGACTATGCCTACCTCTGGTGCCCCCAGAAGAATGGAGCTGTTAGTGGGCTGTCGAAGAGTTTTGATCATCCTTATAAGTATTGTCATATCGAGGAAAGCACGTTTCCAACTCTTAACGGTTCCTCGTACGCACAGATTGGTTTTGGGAAACTCTTCGAAGAGTTTTCAGCAACCTTGTGAGTAGTTCCCTTCATAGAAGAGGGACACTTTCTGAATAGCAGTTCATTTACTTCCCAACAAAAGACCACGTAGTAAAGTCGCCCTGTTGTCTTTAGCTGGCAGGCACCTAAAGAAGTTAATATCATGAACATAGCCGATGCACTACCCGCCACACTAAGGAGCCCTTCCTGGTCGCTTGACTAAGTGGATAATGTGTTCCTGATAATAAGAACGTACGAACACACGTTCGTTGGAATATTCCTTGACTGGAATACCGACTGAAGGCAGCACACGATAACTCAGCATTTTCGTGTCCCCCGCAATCATCGTTGTGATACGAAAATACGTCTTTGTTATACCTTATTGGGTGTATACTCTTTGTTGTCCAGTTTTGCTAGCTGAAAAATCACTTCCTAGTAATCTAAATGACGGCCACTGAACCTGCCATTACGCAGGTTCACCATGTCGGGTGTGTGGACTGTACATATCCCAGATTATGTCTACTTACTGCAAACGAATTACTACATTTCGTCTCATTCTCACGAAAGCTGTTGAAATGAAATGCAAATGAAATTTCAGTAATTCAGTATGAAGAGTGTATGGCACCTTTTTTATTGATCGTCCTCTATGGACAAATACCCCTGAACATTTCCAATTCAGTCTGGGTAGCATCCTCGTTTACGGTTAAATTTGTTTTTTTAGGGCTCCATAAGTAGATAGCAGATTAAGGAACGCCGTTCCGGGAGAACCTGGACGATATCGGAATAACCGGTAGTAATTTTGAAACAATCTGCCTAGACAAGGGCCCGTTATCAACAGCTACCGACACCACTGAGGATAGTTTCTGTCCTGGTCTACTGACAGCAACATGGTTCTCGGTCTGCACCCCCTGTCTGCTTGTTTGTCTTTCCGTATGAAGTCATCTATCTGGTTCGAGATACTGTTTCACGTACAATTATAATTGAGCCATTGGGCCGACAAATGTGACAGCTCGCAGGTGTTGCTATAGCCTACAAGGATTTGTCCTGTTGGCGGGACCGCTGGCTGCATTAATTCAGTTCAGTTTATCAGCTATACACCACGTAACATGGGTACATTGATTCTAGCTGCTGCAGTCGCGATCACCAGAACGTGAAAGAGTATGGGACATACAGCCAAGCCTCGGAGGCAATGGCATGTTTGGCCAATTTTGGAATTGGATGGCTACGCGTTGAAGATGATAGCTTTGACGTACGAGCGTCACCAACTGCGCAGTTCTGCCAGTGTCACTAATCATTGGTGAGTTGAGTCCCGGGGTCCCCATCTAGGGAGGCGGCAGTTATCGATCCAACTCAATTTACTGATTAGTGTTTTCATACTAATAAATTAGTGGTAGCTGAGGTTGTCAAGGTATACAGTTGCACAGATTACGATGAGATAAAACGAAATGAGAAAACTTAGCTACACTCGATTGAGGTGTTGTTGCTCCTCCCAAGGACGCGAGCACCATTGCCTTTTAGAGGTTTTCTTCGTTGGTGCGCTTTTGATACGGGCTACTTTGCTCTTTTTCAGTGGCCTTCTGACACTCACTCTGTGTTATCGATACCTGGACATTTATAGGAGTAGTCAGTTGAATGATGCAGGTAGCACAGCACATGCGTTGAGTTTCCTGTGCAGACTGCGTCACGTGTAGTTGAGTTTAATCTACCCCAGGGGTTCTTTTGTTTACGCTTTCACACGAGGAGACAAAATTCGTAGAACACTTCTTAGCCGCTCAGTTTGGGTTAATTCGGGCTGGCGTAACAAAGCAGCCGGTGCTCTGAATCCACGGAGCGCTATGCAGCCGTTTCATTCTGATTGAACACCATCGACACTGTCTTCCTGGGCTTAAGTGATATGCCAATTTCAACGTTCATTTAGAAGGTAGACCATTGGTTCTAGCTATTCTCCTATATCCTTTGGGATCTGTTACAGATTGATGAGTTGGCTCACGATTCACCTAAAGCAGTGACCGACTTCTGTCTGCTTGGGCGTTTTCGTAGTCTACACTGTGGCGTCTGATTAACGGAAGAGGATAACAGGGCACCAAAGTCTCAAAACTCAACCCAACTCGAGTTGTCTCGTATGTCCTAGAAGATTGATGCTATGAGAATTCGTCACTCGGGGAGCTGGTCAACACGTGAACATGTGATGTGAATCACCTGATTGAAGGATAAGGCACTATATCCCGTCTAGGTTCAGGCTGATCACACGGGATCGAGGCTCTCTTGGGTTTCATGACGTGCACGCTGCTGCCAATTCTCGTTAAGGGTGAAACAATGCTTGCCGACTTTTCGCAGCGCAATAACGCACTGTTGAATGATACCTCTATTAAGACTAGTCTTCTGTTTGATATAACTTATGCCATCGATGAGTGCGTTTGTCCGTGGTTTCCATACGACACGCGGTACTCAAGAAAGGTGATTGAGAAGCAAGAGTCGTGGTTCCTAACGGCTGGCTCCAACACCTGAGTCCAGTAGTCCTCCAACAGAGTCCGTTTGGCCATTGCCCGGCTTTTTTCTATGCCTAAAAGTCACAGAAGACCTTACGAAAGGCCGAAAATGGACCGCGGAGAGAAAATTTCTAGAGATGTGACACACAACAAGAGGTGTTGATACTTTGCTCTCCCGTCGCAGGAGTCAGTCCAAGTAAAACTAATTGTCAAGGCATCCATGTTTCTCAACAATGTAAATAGACTCATTCCACCAGGTTCTACACTGTTCTATCTATTCGATCCAGTTTAAATTCACCGTATTCCACTTTTTTCCTTTGCCCTCAGCCATCAAATTCAACTTCCGACAATTGGTCGTACTGCTCATTTGCTTCGCAGCCTTCTTTATCCTTCTTATCGTCTTTGCCGTTTGGATTCGTTCTCGCCGAAAGCCTGTAGTTGTGGAGCTGATATCCAGGACATATCGGGCCAAAGGTTTCACAAACAAACCCACTCGGAAGCTCAACCTCATGTGCCATTTCCATGACCTCTATCCACCGGATACAGCACTGCAGACGGCTCTTGGTAATATCGATGCATACAATAAACGATGCGACTCTGTCCACACCGCCGCTTCTTCTGCAGTGTCAAACGAACGGTACAGACATCGAAAGCGGATTTTTAAGAAACCGACAGTATCCGCAATGTATCGCCTATCAGCATCATTCTCTCATTGTGCTGCGTGGGAGGTTGATGCTTCTTGTGTCTTGATTGAACACCTAATAGCGCAGGGTAACTTCAGCTCAGTTTATCATGCAACCGTCCACGGTCCGTTACCGTCGCATGTCGGACAGAATATTTCGGACGCTTCAACACATGTTGCAGTCAAGACAGTCCGTGGTAAGTTTGTGTGCAACCTCAGTTCCTACATAAACGTAGAGCCTGTGTACAAAACTCAGGGAGTGATGAAACTCCTGGATGTCTTGTGTAACCTTTCACAGATTCACTTTTTTTGCAGAAACCATCTGTACCAATGCCCATCCTCGGTAGGGACTTGTTTGAATGAACGGCCTCTTAATAAAACACCCAATAAGAAACACCATCCTGGCGTACCCAAACTTTTTCTTCCTTCGAGGTACTACTTAAATGGACGTGGGGACGACGACAGAACCAAACAAGGTTAGGAAAACTTTGTATTCTAGTCTCCACAAACTTATGTACAAATTTAGGAGACTGAAACGGAGATTAACTGAATAGAGTACCAGTATTCCGAGAAAAAATATTTTATCCTTCATGATTTTTCCAAATGCATCTACAAATTAGACGAACTGCTGGCTTGTCTGCTCGTTTGGTTCCGGAGAAGCCCCTTTTTTCCAGTTTTTTTTCATTCTTTTGGCATTTGATTCTCCATTTAATGTCCCTTAACTTTACACCACACTTCACACTACCCAGAATCCGAAATCTTCCAACTACTGTATCCAGCTGAGTCTCATAATATTTTGTATCAGGTGCTCTCAACCACAAGCTGCAAATCACTTGTCAGTTACCGACTTGTTCTGGTTAATTACCGGACGAAACAAGACCGACTTCACAGAGTGGATTTAAATTGTTCATACTCACCAACCAGGGAACCATATTACAACAGCGAATTTTCATTGAGAATAAAATTAGATTGCAAATTTTCCACTTGGATGCGTTTCTTAGGAGAAGAGGGTGGTTACCGTACGGAAGGACTGCCGCAGTTCTAATGCGCAGAACTTGGAAGTGGTCAAGATGTTTTATTCCTTTGTGCCTTTTAGATGGGTGTTTCCCATTCGTCACCATGGAAATCGCATTCACACTTGCATTCACAATTGCATTCGCAGCTATTCGAGTTAGTTAGCATCAGAAGAATCACAACTGACTCGAATTTAGTTTTTTCTTCATAATTCCGCTTGGCATAACGGTGGCCGTTCGAACTCCATTCGAATGAAATATGTGAATTACATAGGCATTTTTCGAACGCGAGTGCGACAGATACCAATTCAACGCACGGTCTTTTTACTCGTGTAGTTATGAAATCTAGTTTCTCCTATTTTACTGATCACTCGGGTCTCTGGTCTTTGCAGTGTGCAACGCCAGCAAGTTTATTTTCGAAATCCAGAAGGCTAAAATAGGAGCATCTGTACGAAAGGGACCTAGTCATCATCATCACTGTCAGCTGTAAGAACCGCGTACTCGTCGTACAGTGGTTGCAGCTGCCACAGTTTCGTTCACCGATGATTGGGGGGGGGGTAGGTAGCTGCGCATTGCAGGCGGGAGATGATAAATTGGTGCATAAATCCAGCAGTCAGTGGGCTGTCAAGTGGGGGTGGGGGTGGAAAAGGAGCTATGCATTGAAGGCAATAGCTTGGATGCATGAGCACCATTGAGGGCGCGACTGGGCCATGTCTGATAATGTCTCTAGCCATTGATGTGGCCCGTCTCGGGGTCCCCATCCAGGAAGACGGCAGTGACCAGCGCAGCTGAGTTTGCTGGTAATGGCCTTCATACTTCGCTGCCAAGTCATTGTTTGACCGCCTCTGGCTCTCTTCCACCCTTCACATGGTTCGGCGAAAAGAGCCCTTCGTGGGAGCCGGTCGACTGGCATACGCAGCACGTAGCTAAGCCAGCGCAACCTGTGCAGTGTGATCAGGTCATCTATCGAGGATGAGTTATTTCTCCCGAATACCATTCGACGTACTTCAGAATTGCTGATCCGGTGTTCCCACCAGATTCGGGCAATGCTCCGAAGACA